>NW_022986424.1:0-48527 GCF_902500255.1 Thalassophryne amazonica
GGGTTGGTCTCCATCTGTGTGTGTGTTTAGAGTCAGTCTGCATCTCTGTGTGTGTGTGTGTCTGTTTAGGGTTAGTCTCCATCTGTGTGTGTTTAGAGTCAGTCTGCATCTGTGTGCGTGTGTGTGTGTGTGTGTCTGTCTGTTTAGGGTTAGTCTCCAAGTGTGTGTCTGTTTAGGGTTAGTATGCATCTGTGTGTGTTTTGAGGGTTAGTCTGCATCTGTGTGTGTGTCTGTTTAGGGTTAGTCTCCATCTGAGTGTGTTTAGAGTTAGTCTACATCTGTGTGTGTGTGTGTGTGTGTGTGTGTGTGTGTGTGTGTGTGTGTGTGTGTGTGTGTCTGTTTAGGGTTAGTCTCCATCTGTGTGTCTGTGTGAGTGTGTCTGTTTAGGGTTAGTCTCCATCTGTGTTTGTGTTTAGAGTCAGACTGCATCTCTGTGTGTGTCTGTTTAGGGTTAGTCTACATCTGTGTGTGTGTGTGTGTTGATGGTTAGTCTGCACCTGTGTGTGAGTGTGTCTGTTTAGGGTTTGTCTCCATCTGTGTCTGTGTTGAGGGTTAGTCTGTATCTGTGTGTGAGTGTGTCTGTTTAGAGTTAGTCTCCATCTGTATGTGTGTTGGGGGTTAGTCTGCATCTTTGTGTGTGTTGGGGGTTAGTCTGCATCTGTGTGTGAGTGTGTCTGTTTAGGGTTAGTCTCCATCTGTGTGTGTGTTTAGAGTCAGTCTGCATCTGTGTGTGTGTGTGTGTGTGTGTGTGTTGAGGGTTAGTCTGCATCTGTGTGTGTGTGTGTCTGTTTAGGGTTAGTCTCCATCTGTGTGTGTTTAAAGTCAGTCTGCATCTGTGTGTGTGTGTGTGTGTGTCTGTTTAGGGTTAGGCTCCATCTGTGTGTCTGTTTAGGGTTAGTCTGCATCTGTGTGTGTGTGTGTGTGTCTGTTTAGGGTTTGTCTCCATCTGTGTCTGTGTTGAGGGTTAGTCGGTATCTGTGTGTGAGTGTGTCTGTTTAGAGTTAGTCTCCATCTGTATGTGTGTTGGGGGTTAGTCTGCATCTTTGTGTGTGTTGGGGGTTAGTCTGCATCTGTGTGTGAGTGTGTCTGTTTAGGGTTAGTCTCCATCTGTGTGTGTTTTGAGGGTTAGTCTCCATCTGTGTGTGTTTTGAGGGGTAGTCTCCATCTGTGTGTGTGTTTAGAGTCAGTCTGCATCTCTGTGTGTGAGTGTGTCTGTTTAGAGTCAGTCTGCATCTCTGTGTGTGTGTCTGTTTAGGGTTAGTCTACACCTGTGTGTGTGTGTGTTGGGGGTTAGTCTCCATCTGTGTGTGAGTGTGTCTGTTTAGGGTTAGTCTCCATCTGTGTGTGTTTTGAGGGTTAGTCTCCATCTGTGTGTGTTTTGAGGGGTAGTCTCCATCTGTGTGTGTGTTTAGAGTCAGTCTGCATCTCTGTGTGTGAGTGTGTCTGTTTAGGGTTAGTCTGCATCTGTGTGAGTGTGTCTGCACATATGTTCCTGTTTGTGCACACACACACACACACACACACACACACACACACACACACACACACACACACACACACACACACACACACACACACACACACACTGTGGGCTTTTGAATATTTTCATGGTATCTGTGACAAACCCAAACTCCAGAAGCTGTTCATTTGTGTATGATGTGTGTAACGTTTATTTGTTTTGTTTCTGTGTGTCATGAAGCATCTGTGTGCGGTTCAACATCTTTCTGTCTGTTGTGCACGTGCAGGGTTTGGATTTGTTTGCCTGAACAGGCACCATGTGCAGTGTGACAAGAACACGTGTGACTGCAAACGCTCTTTTATTTAAACATCTCCCGCTCTCAGAGTGTCACAAAGAAACGACAAACGAAAACATGACAGGTGATGTCTTTACAATACATGAAACCAACAACCATCCACGGCTTCCTCACACAATCGTAATGCTGATGTTGGTTTTAATGAGGTGCTGAGTGCCGCCTGCAGACCTTTAGACCAGGAACCAGAGAGCAGACGACCTCAGTTCATCTCACATCATCATTTTCTCTTTTAACTCATTTAATTCAAATTCAAAGGTGCCAACACAAGTGCTCTGAATGTACAACGTTCACACACACACACACACACACACACACACACACACACACACACACACACACACACACACACACACACACACACACACACACACACACACACACACACACACACACACACAGCTGGACATAAAATATGAAAATATGCAGTTTTATCAAACATGGTCCCAGTGAGTCCGTGCTGTTTTCTTTTTTATGCAGTTATTTCTTCCTCTTGGTGTGTCCACAAGAAGAGAAACAGAGACCCACCAGCTTCATGACCGAGACCCTGACAGGGATCCAGACCTGACTGAGGACGCTGATGACAGAGTTTAGGGCTTCATCTCAGAATGGTCTGGCAGGAAGTTTGTCAGAGACAGAATCCTGGGGTCCCATCTGGGGGTCCCCTGTGAGGGACCCCGGGGTCTCAGCGGTACTCGCAGGCAGACACACTGCTGGTGTTCTCAGTCCAGGGCTGCAGGTTCTGCAGGGCGAACAGAGAACTGTTCTGTAGGCACAGCGGGTCCGGGGTCACCGGCTGGTTGATGGTTTTCTGGAAGGCCTCCTGCTGCAGCTGCATGAGGATGCGGTTCGCCTGCTGCCGCTCCGCCTCCCGTTCCTCCGCAGTCTGCCGCCTGCAGCAGGCAAACACACGTTCAGCCCAAGGGCACTAAGTCAGCGTGCTTGAACCACACAAATAACATTGCTGAGATTCTGATCTGCAGTGGGGTCGGATTCACGGGTCCTGATGACACACACTGAAATAATCAATCAGCGCTCTGAAAGAGAACAGTTATCATCAGACCAACTCAAGTTCAGCCAAGTGGTTTAGTTCAAAAAATCAATCAATCAATCAATGTCCTTTATTAAAACCAGGTGAAAACCTCTTTGAGATTATAACCTCTTTTTTCAGAGTGAGCTGGACGAGGCGGCGGCACAGAACAGATCACAGCAAACACACAGGACACAAATAAAATCGAGTCTCAGCATCACACACTGAAGACAAACAAGATCCAGTCGACGTCATCGCTTCGTCTTTTATAATCATCTTAAATTCCCCCAGAAATTCAAGATGTCTCTCCTCCTCTTCTCTCCTCCTCTTCTCTCCTCTCCTCCTCTCCTCTCTCCTCTCCTCTCCTCTCCTCTCCTCTCCCCCTCTCCTCTCCTTTCCTCTCCTCTCCTCTCCTCTCCCCCTCTCCTCTCTCCTCTCCTCTCCTCTTCTCTCCCCCTCTCCTCTCCTCTCCTCTCCTCTCTCCTCCTCTCCTCTCCTCTCCTCTTCTCTCCTCTCCTCTCCCCCTCTCCCCTCCTCTTCTCCTCCCCTGCTCTCCTCTCCTCTCTTGTCCTCTCCTGTCCACTCCTCTCCTCTTTCCTTTCCTCTTCTCCTCTCCCCCTCTCCTCTCCTTTCCTCTCCTCTCCCCTCTCCTCTCCTCTCCTCTCCCCCTCTCTCCTCTCCTCTCCTCTTCTCTCCCCCTCTCCTCTCTCCTCTCCTCTCCTCTTCTCTCCCCCTCTCCTCTCTCCTCTAATCTCCTCTCCTCTCCTCTCTCCTGTCCTCTCCTCTCCCCCTGTCCTGTCCTCTCCTCTCCCCCTCTCCTCTCCTCTCCCCCTCTCTTCTCTCCTCTCCTCTCCTGTCCTCTCCTCTCCTCTCCTCCTCTCCTCTCCTCCTCTCCTCTCCTGTCCTCTCTCCTGTCCTCTCTCCTGTCCTCTCTCCTCTCCTCTCCTCTCTCCTGTCCTCTCTCCTCTCCTCTCCTCTCCTCTCCTCTCTCCTGTCCTCTCTCCTCTCCTCTCCTCTCTCCTGTCCTCTCCTCTCCTCTCTCCTGTCCTCTCTCCTCTCCTCTCCTCTCCTCTCTCCTGTCCTCTCTCCTCTCCTCTCCTCTCTCCTGTCCTCTCTCCTCTCCTCTCCTCTCCTCTCCTCTCCTCCTCTCCTCTCCTGTCCTCTCTCCTGTCCTCTCTCCTGTCCTCTCTCCTCTCCTCTCCTCTCTCCTGTCCTCTCTCCTCTCCTCTCCTCTCCTCTCCTCTCCTCTCTCCTGTCCTCTCTCCTCTCCTCTCCTCTCTCCTGTCCTCTCCTCTCCTCTCTCCTGTCCTCTCTCCTCTCCTCTCCTCTCCTCTCCTCTCTCCTGTCCTCTCTCCTCTCCTCTCCTCTCTCCTGTCCTCTCTCCTCTCCTCTCCTCTCTCCTGTCCTCTCCTCTCCTCTCTCCTGTCCTCTCTCCTCTCCTCTCCTCTCCTCTCTCCTGTCCTCTCTCCTCTCCTCTCCTCTCTCCTGTCCTCTCCTCTCCTCTCTCCTGTCCTCTCTCCTCTCCTCTCCTCTCCTCTCCTCTCTCCTCTCCTCTCCTGTCCTCTCTTTGGGAGCCTCGCAGGTTCTTTTCTTGATGTCTGAACAGTGTTACAGTAACGTGTGGCCCTGATAAGGAGCGTAGAGGTTCTGCTACCGCCTGCATGTCTTATTTTGGGTCACTTACTGTGTTTTGTCAACAGAAACTGAAACACAATCTGCTGTGAGCCGAAAATGTTCAGTGAAAACATGAACACCCCCCCAAAAAGTCCGTGTGTGGACCTAGTCTCAATGGGTTACGAAAAGTCCATCAATCTATGGCTTTGTGACGGTGATACAAATTCATTTTGTGATGGGGAGCACAAAATGTGGAGTTAAAGGGGGTGTGTGTGTGTGTGGGGGGGGGGGGGGGGGTTTAACGTTTGGGGCAGCAAAGTCTCATGTTTTCTTTTTCGTGCTCCTGTGATGAAATGAGTCAAATTGTCATGACAGTGTTTTTTTTTTTTTTTAACTCACTATGACTAACCCAACTCCTACCCCCCACCCTAACCATAACCATATCCTAATCCTACTCCTACCCCTAACCATAACCATATCCTAATCCTACTCCTACCCCCCACCCTAACCATAACCATATCCTAATCCTACTCCTACCCCCCACCCTAACCATAACCATAACCTAATCCTACTCCTACCCCCCACCCTAACCATAACCATATCCTAATCCTACTCCTACCCCCCACCCTAACCATAACCATAACGTAATCCTACTCCTACCCCCCACCTAACCATAACCATAACGTAATCCTACTCCTACCCCCCCACCCTAACCATAACCATAACCTAATCCTACTCCTACCCCCCACCCTAACCATAACCATAACGTAATCCTACTCCTACCCCCCCACCCTAACCATAACCATAACCTAATCCTACTCCTACCCCCCACCCTAACCATAACCATATCCTAATCCTACTCCTACCCCCCACCCTAACCATAACCATAACCTAATCCTACTCCTACCCCCCACCCCTAACCATAACCATATCCTAATCCTACTCCTACCCCCCACCCTAACCATAACCATATCCTAATCCTACTCCTACCCCCCCACCCTAACCATAACCATATCCTAATCCTACTCCTACCCCCACCCTAACCATAACCATAACGTAATCCTACTCCTACCCCCCCACCCTAACCATAACCATATCCTAATCCTACTCCTACCCCCCACCCTAACCATAACCATATCCTAATCCTACTCCCACCCCCCCACCCTAACCATAACCATATCCTAATCCTACTCCTACCCCCCCACCCTAACCATAACCATATCCTAATCCTACTCCCACCCCCCCACCCTAACCATAACCATATCCTAATCCTACTCCTACCCCCCACCCTAACCATAACCATATCCTAATCCTACTCCTACCCCCCACCCTAACCATAACCATATCCTAATCCTACTCCCACCCCCCCACCCTAACCATATCCTAATCCTACTCCTACCCCCCCACCCTAACCATAACCATATCCTAATCCTACTCCTACCCCCCCACCCTAACCATAACCATATCCTAATCCTACTCCCACCCCCCCACCCTAACCATAACCATATCCTAATCCTACTCCTACCCCCCCACCCTAACCATAACCATATCCTAATCCTACTCCCACCCCCCCACCCTAACCATAACCATATCCTAATCCTACTCCTACCCCCCACCCTAAACATAACCACCCCGACCCCCCGCTTCACTTTTATTTTCGTGCAGTCATCACGGAATGAATTAGAATGAATTCGTTCTGCCGTGACGAAAATGAGGCGCTTTTTGTCACAATATGACGAGCCAATAGATGAATGTATATTTCGTGCTGCTGAGTCACGACTTTCCGTGAGACCAGGATGTTTGGGGAGGGTGCACACGTATGCTGTGGTTATGGTTAGAGTTAGGAGAAGGGGAAGATTACAAATAGCAAAATAATAAAAAAAACACGTCATGAAAAGAGACCAGGCTGGAAGAAAAGGTACAAATAGAGTGAGCAGGAAAAAAACCTTCAAGGTGTCTGTTTTCCACAAAATAATAAATAAATTAATTAATAAATAATTCTCTAACAATATCGATCTGGATTTTCACAAAAGTATTGCAACAAATCTCTTCATTGTGATTTAAATTACATAAGTACGGGGTCGGTTAGAAAAGTAACGGACCTTTTTATTTTTTGCAAAAACCATATGGATTTGAATCACGTGCGCTTACATCAGCCAAGCTTGAACCTTCGTGCGCATGCATGAGTTTTTCACACCTGTCGGTTGCGTCATTCGCCTGTGAGCACGCCTTGTGGGAGGAGTGGTCCAGCCTCCTCGTCGGATTTTCATTGTCAGGAAACTGGCTGATCGACTGCCGCTTTACTGCATCAAACTTTTTTCAGAAACTGTGAGAGACAGCCAGGTGGAAACCATTTGGAAAATTCAGATGGCTTTCGGTGAAGATCTTATGGGGATCACATAGATTAAGGAGCATTACAACCGGATTAAAGACGGCCCACAGCGGCGGATGGTGCGCCGCACACCGAGCGGCGATCGACAGGCTGAAACGACCAGATCATTTCCAAAGTGAACGCTGTGTTGATCCGGGATGTCGTGTGACTACCAGAGAAATGGCAAGACAGCTGGACATAGCACTTTTTCGGCACATTCCACTGTTACAGGAGTTTTTGTCATGGAGAGAGGAGTGGAGAAATTCACCACGGAGCCGCTCATGGTGCGGGACGAAAGCACCTCTGTGTTGGTCTCACAGGACAAGCCCTAACATGCCCAGCTCTTGCACCATTCGGAAGATTCAGATGGCTTTCGGTGGCTTTTCAGTCGTGTGACTATCCGAGAAATTGTGGACGAGCTGGACATGCCACAACATGTCCTGTGAGGCTTCATCACGGCGTTGCTTTTTGTTCTGCGCTCCCTGCGCCTCTGTCCCGCGAATTCCTCCGCAAGTCTTTTCATGCCGAAAAAGTGCTGATGTCAAACTCTTCTGCCATTTCTCTGGTAGTCAGACGACGTCCCGGATCAACAAAGCGTTTACTTTGGAAATGAACGGCACATTCCACTGTTACAGGAGTTCTTTGTCATGAAAAGACGTGCAGAGGAATTTGCACATCGGGACGGAGCAGCTCATGGCGCAGAACAAAAATCAACGCCATGATGAAGCCTCATAGGACATGTTGTGGCATGTCCAGCTCGTCCACAATTTCTCGGATAGTCACACGACTGAAAAGCCACCGAAAGCCGTCTGAATCTTCTGAATGGTTCAAGAGCTGGGCATGTCAGGGCTTGTCCTGTGAGACCAACACGGAGGTGCTTTTGTCCCGCGCCATGAGTGGCTCCGTGGCAAATTCCTCTGCTCCTCTTTCCATGACAAAAACTCCTGTAACAGTGGAATGTGCCGCAAAAGTGCTATGTCCAGCTGGCTTGCCATTTCTCTGGTAGTCAGACAACGACCTTGATCAACAAAGCGTTCACTTTGGAAATGATCTGGTCGTTTCATCCTGTCGATCGCCGCTCGGAGCGCGGCGCACCATCCGCCGCTGTGGGCCGTCTTTAATCCGGGTGTAATGCTCCTTAATCTGTGTGATCCCCATAAGATCTTCACCGAAAGCCATCTGAATTTTCCAAATGGTTTCCACCTGGCTGTCTCTCACAGTTTCTGAAAAAAGTTTGATGCAGTAAAGCGGCAGTCGATCAGCCAATTTCCTGATAATGAAAATCCGACGAGGAGGCTGGACCACTCCTCCCACAAGGCGTGCTCACAGGCGAATGACGCAACGCACAGGCGTGAAAAAACTCACGCATGCGCACGAAGGTTCAAGCTTGGCTGATGCAAGCGCACGTGATTCAAATCCATATAGTTTTTGCAAAAAATAAAAAGGTAAGATTCTTTTCTAACAGACCTCGTATATAAAAGGGGTGGTGGCCAAGTGGTTAGTGCACTTGGTTTAGGTTTGGAAGGTTCCCGGTTCGAATCCCAGGCCCTGCCACATTTCTCCATGTAATGTAGAGTTGCGTCAGAAAGGGCATCCGGTGTAAAACTTGTGCCAATTCAACATGCAGATCGACCTTGGATTTGCTGTGGCGACCCCGAGCGCAAACAAGGGAGCAGCCGAAGGGTCTTACTAAGTGTATAAAACAGAATATATTGAATACTGGAATATTATTTTCCAGCCAGCTGGCTTCACGTGAGCCATAGAAACAAACAAAACAAAAACATATTCAGTTGTCAGGATTTCCCCCATATCCTGGTATTAACCGTCTTTTAACCAGTGTCATGTGTTAGTTTCTCCACCAGATGGCGCCCTCAGTTATTTTTCACACCTGGATCAGACGAGTGATTTATTATTGACAGACCATTTAAACCCTGACTTTCTGTTCAGTAGTTGCCAGATACTTGTGAGCATTGCCAGACTTTGCCAGACTCTTGCAGACCTTCCAGGTTCTTCCAGAGCCACGATCCATGATCCAGACTGTTACCAAGAGGACCAAGCCTGATTGCCTCTCTGTGATCTTCTGGCCTCTACTGGTGGTTGGCTCTCACTGCGGTATTGTATCACTTCCTGTTCCGGAGCACAGCGGTGTTTTTCTGTATCTGTTAGCTGTTTAATCTGCGCAGTTAGATTGATCTAGTTATCTAGATTACGATTTGTTTCCCAGTGTAATCTCCACGTGCCTTAACTAAAGCACTGCTGAATCACCTCTAAATTATTTACACATTATTCACTTTGCGTGTTTTTAGGAATCCGCTAGCTTAGCGCAGCTACTAGCTCTTAGCTGATTTAGCATGGCGGCTTCTCCTGTCTCTCCCGCACTTTTCTGCTCTGGGTGTGAAATGTTTAGTTATTCCTCGGCCTCCTTTAGCAGTAACGGTACTTGTAATAAGTGTAGCTTATTCATAGCTTTGGAGGCCAGGCTGGGCGAATTGGAGACTCGGCTCCGCACCGTGGAAAATTCTACAGCTAGCCAGGCCCCTGTAGTCGGTGCGGACCAAGGTAGCTTAGCCGCCGTTAGTTCCCCTCTGGCAGATCCCGAGCAGCCGGGAAAGCAGGCCGATTGGGTGAGTGTGAGGAGGAAGCGTAACCCTAAACAAAAGCCCCGTGTACACCGCCAACCCGTTCACATCTCTAACCATTTTTCCCCACTCGGCGACACACCCGCCGAGGAACAAACTCTGGTTATTGGCGACTCTGTTTTGAGAAATGTGAAGTTAGCGACACCAGCAACCATAGTCAATTGTCTTCCGGGGGCCAGAGCAGGCGACATTGAAGGAAATTTGAAACTGCTGGCTAAGGCTAAGCGTAAATTTGGTAAGATTGTAATTCACGTCGGCAGTAATGACACCCGGTTACGCCAATCGGAGGTCACTAAAATTAATATTGAATCGGTGTGTAACTTTGCAAAAACAATGTCGGACTCTGTAGTTTTCTCTGGGCCCCTCCCCAATCGGACCGGGAGTGACATGTTTAGCCGCATGTTCTCCTTGAATTGCTGGCTGTCTGAGTGGTGTCCAAAAAATGAGGTGGGCTTCATAGATAATTGGCAAAGCTTCTGGGGGAAAACCTGGTCTTGTTAGGAGAGACGGCATCCATCCCACTTTGGATGGAGCAGCTCTCATTTCTAGAAATCTGGCCAATTTTCTTAAATCCTCCAAATCGTGACTATCCAGGGTTGGGACCAGGAAGCAGAGTTGTAGTCTTACACACCTCTCTGCAGCTTCTCTCCCCCTGCCATCCCCTCATTACCCCATCCCCGTAGAGACGGTGCCTGCTCCCAGACCACCAATAACCAGCAAAAATCTATTTAAGCATAAAAATTCAAAAAGAAAAAATAATATAGCACCTTCAACTGCACCACAGACTAAAACAGTTAAATGTGGTCTATTAAACATTAGGTCTCTCTCTTCTAAGTCCCTGTTGGTAAATGATATAATAATTGATCAACATATTGATTTATTCTGCCTAACAGAAACCTGGTTACAGCAGGATGAATATGATAGTTTAAATGAGTCAACACCCCCGAGTCACACTAACTGTCAGAATGCTCGTAGCACGGGCCGGGGCGGAGGATTAGCAGCAATCTTCCATTCCAGCTTATTAATTAATCAAAAACCCAGACAGAGCTTTAATTCATTTGAAAGCTTGACTCTTAGTCTTGTCCATCCAAATTGGAAGTCCCAAAAACCAGTTTTATTTGTTGTTATTTATCGTCCACAGTGATGCCGGTAACGCGTTGTTACTCTAATCTGACCACTTTTTTTTAGTAACGAGTAATCTAACGCGTTAACCTTTCCAAATCAGTAATCAGATTAAAGTTACTTCTCCATGTCACTGTGCGTTACTATTATTTTTCATTGTGGATCGATAACAGCATTAAACTTGGTCTGTGGGCAGGAGGTCGGGGTTCGACTGAACTGCCCACTTTAAGTGAGCTGTGAGCTTTTCATCCACGGTTTTTTGCAGCTGCTCGACTCGTCCTCACCTCTTAAAGGGCGGTGATCAGCACACCTGCACTGAGCTTTACAAAGACATTTTTATACTTTTTTTCCTCCTTTATTTAGAATTGTGAGCTGAGCCGCTCTGTATCTGGTCGTTAAAAACAGCTGATCCTCCGCGACGCGTCAACAACTAACACTATTTTCCACTCAAATGCACCTAAACTTTCTTTCTGAGGACCACATGATGTGAAAACGCAATAAAACTTTCTTACCTGTAAATCTGGTCCTGTTTTCTGCATAAATAAATGTTATCCATTCTTTGTGCTCAAACGCCAAAGCAGGGGTGAATCCAGATGGAATGGGGGCGTGGGGGAGGGATGTGCCCCCCCACAACACCCCTAGATTAAAGGTGCAATTTTGAAGCCGTTTTTTACTACAACTAATATTGCTTAAAATAATAATAATTTCGACAAGTAAAATGTTTAGAGAGAATTTAAATGTTAGAAAAATGTTAGAATTTAATAGTTACATTTATAAACAATGTAGGTTCGAAATTGCAAGTTTTACTGTTACAGTGCTGTCAACAGTTAAATATGAGGTCAAGCAAGAGGTCTTTATTTTACTTTTTATAAAACAAGTATTTATTTTCATTGAAGTCAAGAAAGGGTGACTATAAAGTAAGTTTTGGCAAAACAGGTATCATTGTCATGTTGAGGTGGCAGAGGGTTGTTGTCGGCAGCTGGGGAAAGTAACTAAAAAAGTAACTAGTAATCTAACTTAGTTACTTATACAATTGAGTAATCAGTAAAGTAACTAAGTTACTTTTTCAAGGAGTAATCAGTAATCAGTAATTGGATTACTTTTTCAAAGTAACTGTGGCAACACTGATCGTCCACCTGGTCGTTACTGTGAGTTTCTCTGTGAATTTTCAGACCTTTTGTCTGACTTAGTGCTTAGCTCAGATAAGATAATTATAGTGGGCGATTTTAACATCCACACAGATGCTGAGAATGACAGCCTCAACACTGCATTTAATCTATTATTAGACTCAATTGGCTTTGCTCAAAAAGTAAATGAGTCCACCCACCACTTTAATCATATCTTAGATCTTGTTCTGACTTATGGTATGGAAATTGAAGACTTAACAGTATTCCCTGAAAACTCCCTTCTGTCTGATCATTTCTTAATAACATTTACATTTACTCTGATGGACTACCCAGCAGTGGGGAATAAGTTTCATTACACTAGAAGTCTTTCAGAAAGCGCTGTAACTAGGTTTGAGGATATGATTCCTTCTTTATGTTCTCTAATGCCATATACCAACACAGTGCAGAGTAGCTACCTAAACTCTGTAAGTGAGATAGAGTATCTCGTCAATAGTTTTACATCCTCATTGAAGACAACTTTGGATGCTGTAGCTCCTCTGAAAAAGAGAGCTTTAAATCAGAAGTGCCTGACTCCGTGGTATAACTCACAAACTCGCAGCTTAAAGCAGATAACCCGTAAGTTGGAGAGGAAATGGCGTCTCACTAATTTAGAAGATCTTCACTTAGCCTGGAAAAAGAGTCTGTTGCTCTATAAAAAAGCCCTCCGTAAAGCTAGGACATCTTACTACTCATCACTAATTGAAGAAAATAAGAACAACCCCAGGTTTCTTTTCAGCACTGTAGCCAGGCTGACAAAGAGTCAGAGCTCTATTGAGCTGAGTATTCCTTTAACTTTAACTAGAAATTACTTCATGACTTTCTTTGCTAATAACATTTTAACTATTAGAGAAAGAATTACTCATAACATCCCAAAGACGTATCGTTATCTTTGGCTGCTTTCAGTGATGCCGGTATTTGGTTAGACTCTTTCTCTCCGATTGTTCTGTCTGAGTTATTTTCATTAGTTACTTCATCCAAACCATCAACATGTCTATTAGACCCCATTCCTACCAGGCTGCTCAAGGAAGCCCTACCATTATTTAATGCTTCGATCTTAAATATGATCAATCTATCTTTATTAGTTGGCTATGTACCACAGGCTTTTAAGGTGGCAGTAATTAAACCATTACTTAAAAAGCCATCACTTGACCCAGCTATCTTAGCTAATTATAGGCCAATCTCCAACCTTCCTTTTCTCTCAAAAATTCTTGAAAGGGTAGTTGTAAAACAGCTAACTGATCATCTGCAGAGGAATGGTCTATTTGAAGAGTTTCAGTCAGGTTTTAGAATTCATCATAGTACAGAAACAGCATTAGTGAAGGTTACAAATGATCTTCTTATGGCCTCGGACAGTGGACTCATCTCTGTGCTTGTTCTGTTAGACCTCAGTGCTGCTTTTGATACTGTTGACCATAAAATTTTATTACAGAGATTAGAGCATGCCATAGGTATTAAAGGCACTGCGCTGCGGTGGTTTGAATCATATTTGTCTAATAGATTACAATTTGTTCATGTAAATGGGGAATCTTCTTCACAGACTAAAGTTAATTATGGAGTTCCACAAGGTTCTGTGCTAGGACCAATTTTATTCACTTTATACATGCTTCCCTTAGGCAGTATTATTAGACGGTATTGCTTAAATTTTCATTGTTACGCAGATGATACCCAGCTTTATCTATCCATGAAGCCAGAGGACACACACCAATTAGCTAAACTGCAGGATTGTCTTACAGACATAAGGACATGGATGACCTCTAATTTCCTGCTTTTAAACTCAGATAAAACTGAAGTTATTGTACTTGGCCCCACAAATCTTAGAAACATGGTGTCTAACCAGATCCTTACTCTGGATGGCATTACCCTGACCTCTAGTAATACTGTGAGAAATCTTGGAGTCATTTTTGATCAGGATATGTCATTCAAAGCGCATATTAAACAAATATGTAGGACTGCTTTTTTGCATTTACGCAATATCTCTAAAATCAGAAAGGTCTTGTCTCAGAGTGATGCTGAACAACTAATTCATGCATTTATTTCCTCTAGGCTGGACTATTGTAATTCATTATTATCAGGTTGTCCTAAAAGTTCCCTAAAAAGCCTTCAGTTAATTCAAAATGCTGCAGCTAGAGTACTGACGGGGACTAGAAGGAGAGAGCATATCTCACCCATATTGGCCTCTCTTCATTGGCTTCCTGTTAATTCTAGAATAGAATTTAAAATTCTTCTTCTTACTTATAAGGTTTTGAATAATCAGGTCCCATCTTATCTTAGGGACCTCATAGTACCATATCACCCCAATAGAGCGCTTCGCTCTCAGACTGCAGGCTTACTTGTAGTTCCTAGGGTTTGTAAGAGTAGAATGGGAGGCAGAGCCTTCAGCTTTCAGGCTCCTCTCCTGTGGAACCAGCTCCCAATTCAGATCAGGGAGACAGACACCCTCTCTACTTTTAAGATTAGGCTTAAAACTTTCCTTTTTGCTAAAGCTTATAGTTAGGGCTGGATCAGGTGACCCTGAACCATCCCTTAGTTATGCTGCTATAGACGTAGACTGCTGGGGGGTTCCCATGATGCACTGTTTCTTTCTCTTTTTGCTCTGTATGCACCACTCTGCATTTAATCATTAGTGATTGATCTCTGCTCCCCTCCACAGCATGTCTTTTTCCTGGTTCTCTCCCTCAGCCCCAACCAGTCCCAGCAGAAGACTGCCCCTCCCTGAGCCTGGTTCTGCTGGAGGTTTCTTCCTGTTAAAAGGGAGTTTTTCCTTCCCACTGTAGCCAAGTGCTTGCTCACAGGGGGTCGTTTTAACCGTTGTGGTTTTACATAATTATTGTATGGCCTTGCCTTACAATATAAAGCGCCTTGGGGCAACTGTTTGTTGTGATTTGGCGCTATATAAAAAAAAATTTGATTGAATTGAATTGATTGATTGATCTTGACCGTGTCTTCCTGCTGTGTGCTTAAGATGCCAGATCTTCCTGCAGCTAAACTTCGGGTAACCTGACCTCCCCTCTAATTCGCGTATTAGAGCAAATGGTCTTTCCTGGTGTTCCAGTCGATTCCCGCTCGGCTCCCATGCTGCCCTGGCTCCTGGTTCCTGGCTACCTGCACAACTACATCACTTTGGAACTCAGCTCTCTGTTCAGAGCGCGACTCTGCTACGCACCCGTTAAGTTCCTCCTCCCGTTCTCACGCGTTCCTGTCTGTAGTGTGAAGGCTGGCTAGACTGGGTGATTTGGTCAGGATTCGACGTGGCTAAACATTTCCTATGGCCCCTCGACCGCAGTCCGAATGGTCCGACTTGTGTACAGACTTGCAGTACGAATGTTGCAACCTCAGTGGAATGGGAGTACGACTGCATCATGACCGCCATTCAACTGGGTTTCCAGCACAACGCGACTGTGGTGTGCTGTGGCCGAATGGATGTACCAACTGCTGAGAAACTGCTGTACGAGGCGTTCGAGTGCAATTCAAATTTGACCTTTTCATCCGAATCCTGCTTCATGTGCCATTCTGCCTCATTCGTGCTCAGTGTGAAGGGGCCTTTATACTCACTCTCTTACAGCCACTGAAGCATGTAACGCTTCTGGAGTCTTCATAGTGTCTTGGTGGCTTCCCTTATGTTGTCATGGGGCAGGATTAGTCCCGTTTTGATGACAGAGGTCTGTTTGTTGTTTGATGCAGCTGATGAGGGGATGAGTACTTATGGCATCAGTGATTTTGTATTTTACATTTCTGACATTTCTGACCCCTGACATCGGGGTGAATGTGAGGCATTATTGTAAAGCGTTTGATGCAGATGAAAAAGTGCGATATAAATGCAGTCCATTTGCCATTTATTGACCATTTCTAATTTAGGAGTTTGCTCTCATTTTAAGATCACTTTTCTTGTTTTGTGTAAAGGAGTCTGATTTATGCATTTATTTTTTTCACTCAACACTGCAGCCATAAGGAGGACATGATTTTTCCTGCTACTGTGCACAGACATTTTGTGATCATGTCCTGATAATACTGGAAAAAAGAAACATAAAACAGTAAATATCACCTCCACTTGGTGCGCCTATTTTGGAACCAGGTTTTCACTTGAGCATCAGTCATTTTCAGGGCTTTGGCGAGGGCGGCGCGCTCAGTGGACGCCAGGTACTTCTGCCGGTGGAATCGTTTCTCCAGCTCGCAGATTTGCAGCCGAGTGAAGGACGTGCGAGGCTTCTTCTTCTTGGGCGGCGTGCGGCTCTGGTAGGGATGACCTACACGGCGGGTTACAGTGACGGGTGAGAGAGACACTGGATAGGACAAGACAGAGCAGAGCAGGGAGCAGCACAAGACAGGACAGGTCAAAGCAAGGCACAGGTCAGAGGTCACAGAGAGCGTCAAAGCTGCCACCGGCCCAAAATACCTCAGGCTGCCTTTAAAACATAGATCATGATGCGTCTTAGAGCTTTGATGACAATGTAGTGTTTTTTTGTTTAAATTCACAAAGTCCATCAACAGACGCTTGAATTTGAATTGTGAAGACAATCTTTTCCCCTTTTTTTTCCACTAAAAAGACAACTAAAGTTCAGAAACTCATTTTAAAATAAATTGTTAAATAATGAAAGAAACACAAACTGATTCAATGCAACCAGCATAAAGAGCAAAAGACTAAAATAAATCATATACATTTTTAAAGTAAAAAGTGGTCAGACATTTTATTTAATAATCACTGATCGATATTTCTGGTATTTTTAATGAAATAAAATCAGGCCTGTGGAAGCAGAAGAGCAGGATGAAGAAACAGCATAAAGAGAGCAAAACGACAGTGGAGCTCAAAACACTAAAAGAGCAAAAAGCCTCGTGTGTCAAAACACAGAGAACCAAAGTTACATCCCAACGGAAGAGTCAGACCAGGCTGCCGGAGTCAGAGCCAACAACAACAACAACAACAACAACAAATTCAGTAACAATAACAGCAACATTAACAACAAAATCAATAACAGCAACAACAAAATCAATAACAAATTAAATAACAATGACAAAAACGCATATAAACAACAACAAAATCAACAACAACAGCAACAACAACAACAAAATCAGTAACAATAACAGCAACAACAACAACAACAAAATCAATAACAATGACAAAAACACATATAAACAAGAATAACAGCAACAACAACAAAATCAATAACAATAACAAAAACACATATAAACAACAACAAAATCAATAACAATAACAGCGACATCAACAACAAAATCAATAACAGCAACAACAAAATCAATAACAAATTAAATAACAATGACAAAAATGCATATAAACAACAACAAAATCAACAACAATAACAGCAACAACAAAAACAAAATCAGTAACAATAACAGCAACAACAACAAAATCAATAACAATGACAAAAACACATATAAACAACAAGAATAACAGCAACAACAACAAAATCAATAACAATGACAAAAACACATATAAACAACAAGAATAACAGCAACAACAACAACAAAATCAGTAACAATAACAGCAACATCAACAACAAAATCAATAACAGCAACAACAAAATCAATAACAAATTAAATAACAATGACAAAAACACATATAAACAACAACAAACTCAACAACAATAACAACAACAAAATCAGTAACAATAACAGCAACATCAACAACAAAATCAATAACAGCAACAACAAAATCAATAACAAATTAAATAACAATGACAAAAACACATATAAACAACAAGAATAACAGCAACAACAACAACAAAATCAGTAACAATAACAGCAACATCAACAACAAAATCAATAACAGCAACAACAAAATCAATAACAAATTAAATAACAATGACAAAAATGCATATAAACAACAACAAAATCAACAACAATAACAGCAACAACAAAAACAAAATCAGTAACAATAACAGCAACAACAACAAAATCAATAACAATGACAAAAACACATATAAACAACAAGAATAACAGCAACAACAACAAAATCAATAACAATGACAAAAACACATATAAACAACAAGAATAACAGCAACAACAACAACAAAATCAGTAACAATAACAGCAACATCAACAACAAAATCAATAACAGCAACAACAAAATCAATAACAAATTAAATAACAATGACAAAAACACATATAAACAACAACAAACTCAACAACAATAACAACAACAAAATCAGTAACAATAACAGCAACATCAACAGCAAAATCAATAACAGCAACAACAAAATCAATAACAAATTAAATAACAATGACAAAAACACATATAAACAACAAGAATAACAGCAACAACAACAACAAAATCAGTAACAATAACAGCAACATCAACAACAAAATCAATAACAGCAACAACAAAATCAATAACAAATTAAATAACAATGACAAAAACACATATAAACAACAACAACAAAATCAATAACAATAACAGCGACATCAACAACAGCAAAATCAATAACAGCAACAACAAAATCAATAACAAATTAAATAACAATGACAAAAACACATATAAACAACAAAATCAACAACAATAACAGCAACAACAACAACAAAATCAGTAACAATAACAGCAACAACAACAAAATCAATAACAATGAAAAAACATATAAACAACAACAACAACAATAAAATCAGTAACAATAACAGCAACATCAACAACAACAAAATCAATAACAATGACAGCAACAACAACAACAACAAAATCAGTAACAATAACAGCAACATTAACAACAACAAAATCAATAACAATGACAAAAACACATATAAACAACAACAACAAAATCAATAACAATAACAGCGACATCAACAACAACAAAATCAATAACAGCAACAACAAAATCAATAACAAATTAAATAACAATGACAAAAACACATATAAACAACAACAAATCAACAACAATAACAGCAACAACAACAAAATCAGTAACAATAACAGCAACAACAACAAAATCAATAACAATGACAAAAACACATATAAACAACAAGAATAACAGCAACAACAACAACAAAATCAGTAACAATAACAGCAACATCAACAACAACAAAATCAATAACAATGACAGCAACAACAACAAAATAATCAGTAACAATAACAGCAACAACAACAACAAAATCAATAACAAATTATATAACAATGACAAAAAAACATATAAACAACACAATCTATAACAGCAACAACAACAAAATCTACAACAATAACAGCAACATCAACAACAACAAAATCAGTAACAATAACAGCGACATCAACAACAAAATCAATAACAGCAACAACAACAAAATCAATAACAGCAACAACAACAAAATCAATAACAAATTAAATAACAATGACAAAAACACATATAAACAACAGTAACAGCAACATCAACAACAACAAAATCAGTAAGAATAACAGCGACATCAACAACAACAAAATCAATAACAGCAACAACAACAAAATCAATAACAAATTAAATAACAATGACAAAAACATATAAACAACAATAACAGCAACATCAACAACAACAAAATCAGTAACAATAACAGCAACATCAACAACAACAAAATCAATAACAATGACACCAACACATATAAACAACAACAACAACAATAAAATCAGTAACAATAACAGCAACATTAACAACAACAAAATCAATAACAATGACAAAAACACATATAAACAACAACAACAAAATCAATAATAATAACAGCGACATCAACAACAACAAAATCAATAACAGCAACAACAAAATCAATAACAAATTAAATAACGACAAAAACACATATAACCAACAACAAAATCAATAACAATAACAGTGACATCAACAACAACAAAATCAATAACAGCAACAACACAATCAATAACAAATTAAATAACAATGACAAAAACACATATAAACAACAACAACAAATCAACAACAATAACAGCAACAACAACAACAAAATCACTAACAATAACAGCAACAACAACAAAATCAATAACAATGACAAAAACACATATAAACAACAAGAATAACAGCAACAACTACAACAACAAAATCAGTAACAATAACAGCAACATCAACAACAAAATCAATAACAATGACAGCAACAACAACAACAAAATCAGTAACAATAACAGCAACAACAACAAAATCAATAACAAATTAAATAACAATGACAAAAATGCATATAAACAACAAAAACAGCAACATCAACAACAAAATCAACAGCAATAACAGCAACATCAACAACAAAATCAACAACAATCACAGCAACAACAAAATCAGTAACAATAACAGCAACATCAGCAACAACAAAATCAATAACAATAACAGCAACAACAAAATCAGTAACAATAACAGCAATATCAACAACAAAATCAATAACAAATTATATAACAAAAAAACATATAAACAACAAAATCTATAACAGCAACAACAACAAAATCTACAACAATAACAGCAACATCAACAACAACAAAATCAGTAACAATAACAGCGACATCAACAACAAAATCAATAACAGCAACAACAACAAAATCAATAACAGCAACAACAACAACAAAATCAATAACAAATTAAATAACAATGACAAAAACACATATAAACAACAGTAACAGCAACATCAACAACAACAAAATTAGTAAGAATTACAGCGACATCAACAACAAAATCAATAACAAATTAAATAACAATGACAAAAACATATAAACAACAATAACAGCAACATCAACAACAACAAAATCAGTAACAATAACAGCAACATCATCAACAAACAGCAACAACAACAACAAAATCAATAACAAATTAAATAACAATGACAAAAACACATATAAACAACAATAACAGCAACAACAACAAAATCAGTAACAATAACAGTGACATTAACAACAACAACAAAATCAATAACAAATTAAATAACAATGACAAAAACACATATAAACAACAATAACCGCAACATCAACAACAGCAAAATCAGTAACAATAACAGCGGCATCATCAACAAACAGCAACAATAACAAAATCAATAACAATGACAAAAAACACATATAAACAATAACAGCAACAACAAAATCTACAACAATAACATCAACAACAACAAAATCTACAACAATAACAGCAACATCAACAACAACAAAATCTACAACAATAACAGCAACATCAACAACAACAAACTCAATAACAGCAGTAACAACAACAAAATCAATAACAAATTAAATAACAATGACAAAAACACATAGAAACAACAAAAGCAGCAACATCAACAATAACAAAATCAACAACAATAACAGCAACAACAACAACAAAATCAGTAACAATAACAGTGACATCATCAACAACAAAATCAATAACAAATTAAATAACAATGACAAAAACACATAAACAACAATAACAGCAACAACAACAAAATCACTAACAGTAACAGCAACATCAACAACAACAAAATCAATAACAGCAACAACAACAAAATCAATAACAAATTAAATAATGACAAAACCGTACATAAACAACAAAAGCTGCAACATCACCAACAACAATAATAACAGCAACAACAACAAAATCAGTAACAATAACAACAACAAAATCAATAACAAATTAAATAACAATGACAAAAACACATATAAACAACAACAAAATCAACAACAATAACAGCAACAACAACAACAAAATCAGTAACAATAACAGCAACATCAACAACAACAAAATCAATAACAAATTAAATAACAATGACAAAAATGCATATATCAACAAAAGCAGCAACACCAACAACAAAATCAACGGCAATAACAGCAACATCAACAACAAAATCAACAACAATAACAGCAACAACAAAATCAGTAACAAAAACAGCAACATCAACAACAACAAAATCAACAATAACAGCAACAACAAAATCAGTAACAATAACAGTAATATCAACAACAAAATCAATAACAAATTAAATAACAATGACAAAAAACCCCATATAAACAACAAAAGCAGCAACATCAACAACAATAACATCAACAAAATCAATAACAAATTAAATAACAATGACAAAAACACATATAAACAACAAAAGCAGCAACAACAAAATCAATAACAATAACAGCAACATCAACAACAACAAAATCAACAGCAATAACAGCAACAACAAAATCAATAACAATAACAGCAACATCAACAACAAAATTAATAACAAATTAAATAATAACAAAACAACAAAAGCAGCAACAACACCACCAACAACAATAACAACAACAACAACATCAACAAAAAAACAAATATAACAGCCCAGTCGCATGCTTTTTTTCATGCTCCCGTCACGAAATGACGGGAGCATATTACTAATCCTACTCCTACCCCTACCTTAACCTTAACCTAACCCTAATACTTCCCCCAACTCTAAACAACAAAAGCAGCAACATCAACAATAACAACAACAACAACAAAATAACAATAACAGCAACACCAACATCAGTAATGATAATAGTAATAACTTTAATAATAATGACTTTATTATATAATTTATTATGTAATATTATATAACAACAACAATAATAGATGTGCTGTCATTTATTATTTTACTATGACTTTATTACATAATTCATTCAATTCAATTTATTTAATTTATTTCATTTTTATAGCACCAAATCACAACAAAGTTGCCTCAAGGCGCTTCACACAAGTAAGATCTAACCTTACCAACCCCAAGAGCAAGAACACAGGCGACAGTGGTAAGAAAAAACTCCCTCTGAGGAAGAAACCTCAAGCAGACCAGACTCAAAAGGGTGACCCTCTGCTTGGGCCATGCTACCGCCACAATTTACAAAACAATTCACAAAACGAACATACAGGAAATGTTACCAGTGCACAGGACAGGAGAGTTACAGAAACAGACACCACACCCATCTCTGGATGGAGCTGCACCTCAAACAGAGAGAAAAAAACAGAATCAGGCATCAGAAAGACAAAAAATACAGTATAATTTGTCAGCATTAAACAACAAGAAAAACAGAAGAAATACTAAGGTGATCGCCGGCCACTAGCCCTAAGCTTCACTAACAGACCCAGAATTTAGATAAAGTTGAGGCCGTGGCACCCTCAATTTACAAATAAAATGAATTAAAACATTAAAAAGCATAGTAACATACTATGCCAGTATGCTAGCCATATGAAAGGGAAAATAAGTACATCTTAAATTAACTTGAATATTATATAACAACAATAATGATAATAATAGAATGCTATGCTGTCATTTATTATTTCACGATGACTTTATTATAGAATTTATTATATATTGTGTAACAACAATAATGATAATAATAGAATGCTATGCTGTCATTTATTATTTCACGATGACTTTATTATAGAATTTATTATATATTGTGTAACAACAATAATGATAATAATAGAATGCTATGCTGTCATTTATTATTTCACGATGACTTTATTATAGAATTTATTATATATTGTGTAACAACAATAATGATAATAATAGAATGCTATGCTGTCATTTATTATTTCACGATGACTTTATTATAGAATTTATTATATATTGTGTAACAACAATAATGATAATAATAGAATGCTGTGCTGTCATTTATTATTATTTCACTATGACTTTATTATAGAATTTATTATATAATATTATACAACAATAATGATGATGATAATAACAGAATGCAGAGCTGTCATTTATTATTATTTCAATATGACTTTATTATATAATTTATTAAAATAAATGGTTGGTTGGTTGGTTGGTTGCATCAGAATTTTGGCTCTCTGTTGGGACTGTTTACACAGAGACTGCTACCTGCTGCTTTGTACTTTGAACTAACAGTCTTTTTCAAGACTTTTTTACTTTTTTACTTTTTTTTACTTTTTCACTGTGCTCCAACGCCTAAGGAAGACCTCTAACGGTCGAAACATCGCGACGGAGCACTTTTATCAGCTAACTTTCATCAGCGTTGGCAAGCTAACTAGCTTGCTAACGCTTTCGTTTTTATTTATTTTTTTTTTAGCACTGTTGTCGTGCGTTATCTGTGCTGCTCCACAGCGTGTCTAGTCGATTTTTATTTTATTTTAGCACCGTTGTCGTGCGTTCGCTGTTGTCGTGCGTTACCTGTGCTGCTTCATGGCCTGTCTGGTGCCTTAATTAAGGCACTCCTTCTGCTGAATCACCTCTAAATTATTTACACATTATTCACTTTGTGTGTTTTTAGGAATCCGCTAGGTTGCGTAGCTACTAGCTCTTAGCCGATTTAGCATGGCGGCTTCTCCTGTCTCTCCCGTACTTTTCTGCTCTGGGTGTGAAATGTTTAGTTATTCCTCGGCCTCCTTTAGCAGTAACGGTACTTGTAATAAGTGTAGCTTATTCGTAGCTTTGGAGGCCAGGCTGGGCGAATTGGAGACTCGGCTCCGCACCGTGGAAAATTCTACAGCTAGCCAGGCCCCTGTAGTCGGTGCGGACCAAGGTAGCTTAGCCGCCGTTAGTTTCCCTCTGGCAGATCCCGAGCAGCCGGCAAAGCAGGCTGACTGGGTGACTGTGAGGAGGAAGCGTAGCCCTAAACAGAAGCCCCGTGTACACCGTCAACCCGTTCACATCTCTAACCGTTTTTCCCCACTCGATGATACACTCGCCGAGGATCAAACTCTGGTTATTGGCGACTCTGTTTTGAGAAATGTGAAGTTAGCGACACCAGCAACCATAGTCAATTGTCTTCCGGGGGCCAGAGCAGGCGACATTGAAGGAAATTTGAAACTGCTGGCTAAGGCTAAGCGTAAATTTGGTAAGATTGTAATTCACGTCGGCAGTAATGACACTCGGTTACGCCAATCGGAGGTCACTAAAATTAACATTAAATCGGTGTGTAACTTTGCAAAAACAATGTCGGACTCTGTTGTTTTCTCTGGGCCCCTCCCTAATCAGACCGGGAGTGACATGTTTAGCCGCATGTTCTCCTTGAATTGCTGTCTGTCTGAGTGGTGTCCAAAAAATGAGGTGGGCTTCATTGATAATTGGCAAAGCTTCTGGGGAAAACCTGGTCTTGTTAGGAGAGACGGCATCCATCCCACTTTAGAGGGAGCAGCTCTCATTTCTAGAAATCTGGCCAATTTTCTTAAATCCTCCAAACTGTGACTGTCCAGCGTTGGGACCAGGAGGCAGAGTTGTAGTCTTACACACCTCTCTGCAGCTTCTCTCCCCCTGCCATCCCCTCATTACCCCATCCCCGTAGAGACGGTGCCTGCTCCCAGACCACCAATAACCAGCAAAAATCTATTTAAGCATAAAAATTCAAAAAGAAAAAATAATATAGCACCTTCAACTGCACCACAGACTAAAACAGCTAAATGTGGTCTATTAAACATTAGGTCTCTCTCTTCTAAGTCCCTGTTAGTAAATGATATAATAATTGATCAACATATTGATTTATTCTGCCTTACAGAAACCTGGTTACAGCAGGATGAATATGTTAGTTTAAATGAGTCAACTCCCCCGAGTCACACTAACTGTCAGAATGCTCGTAGCACGGGCCGAGGCGGAGGATTAGCAGCAATCTTCCATTCCAGCTTATTAATTAATCAAAAACCCAGACAGAGCTTTAATTCATTTGAAAGCTTGTCTCTTAGTCTTGTCCATCCAAATTGGAAGTCCCAAAAACCAGTTTTATTTGTTATTATCTATCGTCCACCTGGTCGCTACTGTGAGTTTCTCTGTGAATTTTCAGACCTTTTGTCTGACTTAGTGCTTAGCTCAGATAAGATAATTATAGTGGGCGATTTTAACATCCACACAGATGCTGAGAATGACAGCCTCAACACTGCATTTAATCTATTATTAGACTCTATTGGCTTTGCTCAAAAAGTAAATGAGTCCACCCACCACTTTAATCATATCTTAGATCTTGTTCTGACTTATGGTATGGAAATAGAAGACTTAACAGTATTCCCTGAAAACTCCCTTCTGTCTGATCATTTCTTAATAACATTTACATTTACTCTGATGGACTACCCAGCAGTGGGGAATAAGTTTCATTACACTAGAAGTCTTTCAGAAAGCGCTGTAACTAGGTTTAAGGATATGATTCCTTCTTTATGTTCTCTAATGCCATATACCAACACAGTGCAGAGTAGCTACCTAAACTCTGTAAGGGAGATAGAGTATCTCGTCAATAGTTTTACATCCTCATTGAAGACAACTTTGGATGCTGTAGCTCCTCTGAAAAAGAGAGCTTTAAATCAGAAGTGTCTGACTCCGTGGTATAACTCACAAACTCGTAGCTTAAAGCAGATAACCCGTAAGTTGGAGAGGAAATGGCGTCTCACTAATTTAGAAGATCTTCACTTAGCCTGGAAAAAGAGTTTGTTGCTCTATAAAAAAGCCCTCCGTAAAGCTAGGACATCTTTCTAGAATGGGAGGCAGAGCCTTCAGCTTTCAGGCTCCTCTCCTGTGGAACCAGCTCCCAATTCAGATCAGGGAGACAGACACCCTCTCTACTTTTAAGATTAGGCTTAAAACTTTCCTTTTCGCTAAGGCTTATAGTTAGGGCTGGATCGGGTGACCCTGGACCATCCCTTGGTTATGCTGCTTTAGACGTAGACTGTGGGGGGGTTCCCATGATGCACTGTTTCTTTCTCTTTTTGCTCCGTATGCATCACTCTGCATTTAATCATTAGTGATCTATCTCTGCTCCCCTCCACAGCATGTCTTTTTCCTGGTTGTCTCCCTCAGCCCCAACCAGTCTCAGCAGAAGACTGCCCCTCCCTGAGCCTGGTTCTGCTGGAGGTGTCTTCCTGTTAAAAGGGAGTTTTTCCTTCCCACTGTAGCCAAGTGCTTGCTCACAGGGGGTCGTTTTGACCGTTGGGGTTTTTCATAGTTATTGTATGGCCTTGCCTTGCAATATAGAGCGCCTTGGGGCAACTGTTTGTTGTGATTTGGTGCTATATAAAAAAACAAGTTGATTGATTGATTGATTGAAATATTATGCAACAACAATGATAATGATAATAATAGAATGCAAAGCTGTCATTTATTATTATTTCACTATTACTTTATTATAGAATTTATTATATATTGTGTAACAACAACAATAATGATAATAATAGAATGCTGTGCTGTCATTTATTATTATTTCACTATGACTTTATTATAGAAATTATTATATAATATTATACAACAATAACGATAATGATAATAATAGAATGCAGAGCTGTCATTTATTATTATTTCACGATGACTTTATTATAAAATTTATTATTATAAAATATAACACAATAATGATAATAATAGAATGCCGAGCTGTCATTTATTATTATTTCACTATGACTTTATTATAAAATTTATTATTATAAAATATAACACAATAATGATAATAATAGAATGCTGTGCTGTCATTTATTATTATTTCACTATGACTTTATTATAGAAATTATTATATAATATTATACAACAATAACGATAATGATAATAATAGAATGCAGAGCTGTCATTTATTATTATTTCACGATGACTTTATTATAAAATGTATTATTATAAAATATAACACAATAATGATAATAATAGAATGCCGAGCTGTCATTTATTATTATTTCACTATTACTTTATTATAGAATTTATTATATATTGTGTAACAACAATAATAATAATAGAATGCTTTGCTGTCATTTATTATTATTTCACCATGACGTTATTATAGAATTTATTATATAATATTATACAACAATAACAATAATGATAATAATAGAATGCAAAGCTGCCATTTATTATTATTATTTCACTATGACTTTATTATATAATTTATTATATAATATTATACAACAATAACGATAATGATAATAATAGAATGCAAAGCTGTCATTTATTATTATTTCACTATGACTTTATTATAGAATTTATTATATAATATTATACAACAATAACAATAATGATAATAATAGAATGCAAAGCTGTCATTTATTATTATTATTTCACTATGACTTTATTTTATAATTTATTATATATTGTGTAACAACAACAATAATGATAATAATAGAATGCTTTGCTGTCATTTATTATTATTTCACTATGACTTTATTATAGAATTTATTATATAATATTATACAACAATAACAATAATGATAATAATAGAATGCCGAGCTGTCATTTATTATTATTTCACTATGACTTTATTATAGAATTTATTATATACTATTATACAACAATAACGATAATGATAATAATAGAATGCAGAGCTGTCATTTATTATTATTTCACCATGACTTTATTATAGAATTTATTATATATAATACAACAATAACGATAATGATAATAACAGAACGCAGAGCTGTCATTTATTATTATTTCACTATGACTTTATTATAGAATTTATTATATAATATTATACAACAATAACGATAATGATAATAACAGAATGCAGAGCTGTCATTTATTATTATTTCACTATGACTTTATTATAGAATTTATTATATAATATTATACAACAATAACAATAATGATAATAACAGAATGCAGAGCTGTCATATATTATTTCACTATGACTTTATTATAAAATTTATTATATAATATTATACAACAATAACGATCATGATAATAACAGAATGCAGAGCTGTCATTTATTATTATTTCACTATGACTTTATTATAGAATTTATTATATAATATTATACAACAATAACGATCATGATAATAACAGAATGCAGAGCTGTCATTTATTATTATTTCACTATGACTTTATTATAGAATTTATTATATAATATTATACAACAATAACGATAATGATAATAATAGAATGCAAATCTGTCATTTATTATTATTTCACTATGACTTTATTATAGAATTTATTATATAATATTATACAACAATAACGATAATGATAATAATAGAATGCAGAGCTGTCATTTATTATTATTTTACTATGACTTTATTATAGAATTTATTATATAATATTATACAACAATAACGATAATGATAATAATAGAATGCAGAGCTGTCATTTATTATTATTTCAC
Source organism: Thalassophryne amazonica (assembly GCF_902500255.1). Lineage (NCBI taxonomy): Eukaryota > Metazoa > Chordata > Actinopteri > Batrachoidiformes > Batrachoididae > Thalassophryne > Thalassophryne amazonica. The sequence goes on from NW_022986424.1 coordinate 28,681, forward strand.
TATGACTTTATTATAGAATTTATTATATAATATTATACAACAATAACGATAATGATAATAATAGAATGCAAAGCTGTCATATATTATTTCACTATGACTTTATTATAAAATTTATTATATAATATTATACAACAATAACGATCATGATAATAACAGAATGCAGAGCTGTCATTTATTATTATTTCACTATGACTTTATTATAGAATTTATTATATAATATTATACAACAATAACGATAATGATAATAATAGAATGCAGAGCTGTCATATATTATTTCACTATGACTTTATTATAAAATGTATTATATAATATTATACAACAATAACGATAATGATAATAATAGAATGCAAAGCTGTCATTTATTATTATTTCACTATGACTTTATTATAGAATTTATTATATAATATTATACAACAATAACGATAATGATAATAATAGAATGCAAAGCTGTCATTTATTATTATTTCACTATGACTTTATTATAGAATTTATTATATAATATTATACAACAATAATGATAATGATAATAACAGAATGCAGAGCTGTCATTTATTATTATTTCACTATGACTTTATTATAGAATTTATTATTTAATATTATACAACAATAACGATCATGATAATAATAGAATGCAGAGCTATCATTTAATAGTATTCACTATGACTTTATTATAAAATTTATTATATAATATTATACAACAATAATGATAATGATAATAACAGAATGCAGAGCTATCATTTCTTATTATTCACTATGACTTTATTATAGAATTTATTATATAATATTATACAACAATAACGATCATGATAATAATAGAATGCCGAACTGTCATTTATTATTATTTCACTATGACTTTATTATAAAATTTATTATTATAATATATAACAACAGCAATAATGATAATAATAGAATGCCGAGCTGTCATTTATTATTATTTCACTATGACTTTATTATAGAATTTATTATATAATATTATACAACAATAACGATAATGATAATAACAGAATGCAGAGCTATCATTTCTTATTATTCACTATGACTTTATTATAGAATTTATTATATAATATTATACAACAATAACGATAATGATAATAACAGAATGCAGAGCTATCATTTATTATTATTCACTATGACTTTATTATAGAATTTATTATATAATATTATACAACAATAACGATAATGATAATAATAGAATGCAAAGCTGTCATTTATTATTATTTCACTATGACTTTATTATAGAATTTATTATATAATATTATACAACAATAACGATAATGATAATAACAGAATGCAGAGCTATCATTTATTATTATTCACTATGACTTTATTATAGAATTTATTATATAATATTATACAACAATAATGATAATGATAATAACAGAATGCAGAGCTATCATTTATTATTATTCACTATGACTTTATTATAGAATTTATTATATAATATTATACAACAATAACGATCATGATAATAATAGAATGCCGAACTGTCATTTATTATTATTTCACTATGACTTTATTATAAAATTTATTATTATAATATATAACAACAACAATAATGATAATAATAGAATGCCGAGCTGTCATTTATTATTATTTCACTATGACTTTATTATAGAATTTATTATATAATATTATACAACAATAATGATCATGATAATAATAGAATGCAGAGCTATCATTTATTATTATTCACTATGACTTTATTATAAAATTTATTATATAATATTATACAACAATAACGATAATGATAATAACAGAATGCAGAGCTGTCATTTACTATTATTTCACTATGACTTTATTATAGAATTTATTATATAATATTATACAACAATAACGATCATGATAATAATAGAATGCCGAACTGTCATTTATTATTATTTCACTATGACTTTATTATAAAATTTATTATTATAATATATAACAACAACAATAATGATAATAATAGAATGCCGAGCTGTCATTTATTATTATTTCACTATGACTTTATTGTAAAATTTATTATTATAATATATAACAACAACAATAATGATAATAATAGAATGCAGAGCTGTCATTTACTATTATTTCACTATGACTTTATTATAGAATTTATTATATAATATTATACAACAATAACGATAGTGATAATAATAGAATGCCGAAATGGCATTTATTATTATCACTATGACTTTATTGAATTTATTATATAATATTATACAACAATAACGATCATGATAATAATAGAATGCCGAACTGTCATTTATTATTATTTCACTATGACTTTATTATAAAATGTATTATTATAATATATAACAACAACAATAATGATAATAATAGAATGCAGAGCTGTCATTTACTATTATTTCATTATGACTTTATTATAGAATTTATTATATAATATTATACAACAATAACGATAGTGATAATAATAGAATGCCGAAATGGCATTTATTATTATTTCACTATGACTTTATTGAATTTATTATATAATATTATACAACAATAACGATAATGATAATAATAGAATATTATTAGTTCACTATGACTTTATTATAGAATTTATTACATAATATTATACAACAATAACGATACTGATAATAATAGAATGCTGAGCTGTCATTGACTATTATTTCACTATGACGTTATTATATAATTTATTATATAATATTATATAACAACAATAATAATAGTAATAGAAGGCTGTGCTGCCATTTATTATTTTGCTATGACTGTGGTTTGTAATTTATTATATAATATTATAATATATAACAACAACAATAATAGAATACTGTGCTGTCTGTTATTATTTTGCTATGACTTTATTATATCATTTATTACATTATATAACAACAACAATTAATAAAATAATGCTCTGCTGTTACTTATTATTTCACTGACTTTATTATATAATGCATTAATTAATATTAACAGAAACAACAACAACAATAATGGAATGCTGTGCTGTCTATTATTTTGCTACGACTTTATTATATAATTTATTATATAACAACAATAATAATGATAATAAAATAATGCTATGCTGTCACTTATTATTTCACTATGACTTCATTATATAATGTGTTAATATTAAATAACAAACAACAATAATAATAATAGAATGCTGTGCTATAATTTATTATTTGCTATGACTTTATTATGCAATTTATTATGTAATATTATAATATATAACAATAACAACAGAATACTGTGCTGTCATTTATTATTTTGCTATGACTTTATTATATAATTTATTACATTATATAACAACAATAATAAAAATAGAATGTTGTGCAGTGTATTATTTTGCTACGACTTTATTATATAATTTATTACATATATAACAACAATAATAATGATAATAAAATATTGTTATGCTGTCACTTATTTCACTATGACTTCATTATATAATGTGTTAATTAATATTAAATAACAGAAACAACAATAATAATAGAATGCTGTGCTGTAATTTATTATTTGCTATGACTTTATTATATAATTTATTATGTAATATTATAATATATAACAACAACAATAATAGAATGCTGTGCTGTCATTTATTATTTTTCTATCGTACAAATCCAACGGGCCCTATTTTCAGTGAATCAAAATCATTTTCACAGGTGTTTTGATTTATATATATATATAATAGAAGATTTTGTTTCAGGTCTTCATTTGATTTTGAATGACGCAGCTTGGCAACGTGCGTTGTACTGAAATTTAAAGAAATAATCGTAAAAGAAATACACAAGGTTTTCTGGAGCACTAAAATGAACAGCAGTGGAGCTCTAAATGATGACTTGAAGTTTTTAAAGTCATTAATGGTTTTATTTTTCATGATTTGGCTGCTGGAGTAATGGGATAAAACTGCTATGAAAGCAAAACAAAACAAACATCAAATTTCACTTATTTTACACTTTTAGTCCAGTCACAGGACGCTGCGCTCTCCTTTATTACGACGTTATTATTATCATTCCTATAATAATAATAAGAATAATAATAATAATAATAATAATAATAATTGCTGTATTTTGCGGTTGTCGTACCTGAGAACCGGTCTTTGGTGTACCGTCTGTTGCTCTCCATCCACGGAAACGTCAGCGCGCTCAGGTTGTTGATGTTTCCGGTCACCGGCGGCACGGAGGAGCTCGCGCCGCTCAGTGGCCGGTGCGCGGGCACGCGTATGACCCCGGCGGAGTTCACGGTCGTCCCATTCACGTTCATGCCCATGTTCATGTGGTAGGAGCCGCCCAGGGCAGAAACCCCGCAGGCGGCGCCGGTGCCGCTGTAGCCGCTGTTTGCGCACGGAAAGCCGCCGCCGCTCGCGCCGCTGCTGTAGGCCTGGTGCGCGTATTCCGCCTCGTGCATCCTCGCACCCAGCATGCAGCTGTGCTCCACGTTGCTGAGGATCTGGTCAATGCCGAAGCTGATGGGCTCCACGTGCGCGTGCTGCTGCAGATGCGCCCCGAGGATCCCGACGTGGTCCATGGCCTCCGCGAGCCTCCCGCTCCGCGCGCGAGGCTCCACGCGGCGTTCCGTGGACTCTTCTGTGTCCTCTTCTCCACGACCTCCGGTTATTATCAACTCAGTGCGTGTGCGCGTGTGTGCGTGTGCAGGGGGGCGAAGCTGGACCGTGTGTCCTCCCCTCCGCTGCGCGAGCGCATCAATCAACGTGCCAAATAGACAGCGCGAGACGAAGACACGTTTTCAGGCCCGGAACCGGAGTTTCACCACCGCACGAGCTCAAAGACGCTTCAAAGTCACCGTGACGCTCCGTGCGTGTGTCGGAACAGCCAACAGGTTTTACTTTTACTCAAACTTGTGACCTCTGCAGAGGCATTAACACTTAATAACACCCCTCACATCGCTCTCTCTCTCTCATATATATATATATATATATATATATATATATATATATATATATATATATATATATATATATATATATATATATATATATTGCAAAACCTCAGTCCTATTGGGTTTCGATTTCTTAAAAGAATAAATGAATTTGTTTTGTGAAGGAACAATATTTTCATGTCTCTGATTTTTTTCATGTGTCCAGAACTGGACTTATTGAAATCCCAAAGTTGGGAGGGATATTTTTTTTAAATACTCACCAAAGAGGCGCCATCCATTAAAACCATTAATGAATCCCAGAAATGATCAATGACTGTGGGCCAGACGAAACAAATTTAAATTAGAAAAAATAACCTCTGCTTTGTAACAAATTGGTGTGGCTTTGTTTGATCGTAGATCATAAATAACAAGCAGCATTTTATAATATATTCTGTTTCCACAGTCTGACACCTGCAGACGCACAATTAAAGGACATACTGAACCACGTGACCCACTGAGGTCTCTATTTTAAAAACCACCTGGGAATTAATTACTAACAATAACACGGGCCATTAAAGTATTAATATTTGATATATGTTGGACAGTTCTCATTGGCCATTTGGTCAACATTAAATTTTAATGCATGCAGTCGGTTCTCCTCATAATTGCGCAGCAATTGTACCCTCCCCCAACGTTAACCATGACTCCTCCAGACCCCCTCACTTCAACCCACATTTTGTGGCCTCTGTCACAAAATGAATTCGTGCCGCCGTTACGTATAGCGCCCCATTGTCGTAACCCTTACACAAACACACAGATTAATGTATGTTTCGTTCCCCAGTCCCGCGACCTGCCGTGACGCTGGGTTGGAAGTAACTCATTGCACAAAAAAAAGAAAGAATATTTGTACTTTTCATTTGGTTAAAAAAAACCTGTTGCAATAGTTAATAAATTCATCATTAAATATAGGATCCAGCTTTGAACCAGAATTTAGTTTTTGGGGAATTAATTCTAAAATGGCTAATTAAACAAACAAGTATTTATTTATTTATTTTTTACTGATTAGGCAAAATTTCAAAGGAAAGACCGAGTTATCAAATGTATTAATCAATCAATCAATCAATCAATCAATCAATTTTTTTATATAGCGCCAAATCACAACAAACAGTTGCCCCAAGGCGCTTTATATTGTAAGGCAAGGCCATACAATAATTATGTAAAACCCCAACGGTCAAAACGACCCCCTGTGAGCAAGCACTTGGCTACAGTGGGAAGGAAAAACTCCCTTTTAACAGGAAGAAACCTCCAGCAGAACCAGGCTCAGGGAGGGGCAGTCTTCTGCTGGGACTGGTTGGGGCTGAGGGAGAGAACCAGGAAAAAGACATGCTGTGGAGGGGAGCAGAGATCGATCACTAATGATTAAATGCAGAGTGGTGCATACAGAGCAAAAAGAGAAAGAAACAGTGCATCATGGGAACCCCCCAGCAGTCTACGTCTATAGCAGCATAACTAAGGGATGGTTCAGGGTCATTAACCACCATATGACCATATTAAAGTGGTCATATTGTGCTAAAAGTGACATCTGCAGTTCCATTTGTGGTTGAATGTTAAACATCCAGACAGAATCCTCTCAGGTTCGAAGCAAAACAAAGACTGGACGCAGTTTGTGACTTAGACTTGGCTTGCCTCTACTGGTGGTTGGCTCTCACTGCAGTATTGTATCACTTCCTGTTCTGGAGCACAGCGGTGTTTTTCTGTATCTGTTAGCTGTTTAATCTGCGCAGTTAGACTGATCTAGTTATCTAGATAACGATTTGTTTCACAGTGTAATCTTCACGTGCCTTAACTAAAACACTCCCTCTGCTGAATCACCTCTAAATTATTTACACATTATTCACTTTGTGTGTTTTTAGGAATCCGCTAGCTTAGCGCAGCTACTAGCTCTTAGCCGGTTTAGCATGGCGGCTTCTCCTGTCTCTCCCGCACTTTTCTGCTCTGGGTGTGAAATGTTTAGTTATTCTTCGGCCTCCTTTAGCAGTAATGGTACTTGTAATAAGTGTAGCTTATTCGTAGCTTTGGAGGCCAGGCTGGGTGAACTGAAGACTCGGCTCCGCACCGTGGAAAATTCTACAGCTAGCCAGGCCCCTGTAGTCGGTGCGGACCAAGGTAGCTTAGCCGCCGTTAGTTTCCCTCTGGCAGATCCCAAGCAGCCGGGAAAGCAGGCCGACTGGGTGACTGTGAGGAGGAAGCGTAGCCCTAAACAGAAGCCCCGTGTACACCGCCAACCTGTTCACATTTCTAACCGTTTTTCCCCACTCGACGACACACCCGCCGAGGAACAAACTCTGGTTATTGGCGACTCTGTTTTGAGAAATGTGAAGTTAGCGACACCAGCAACCATAGTCAATTGTCTTCCGGGGGCCAGAGCAGGCGACATTGAAGGAAATTTGAAACTGCTGGCTAAGGCTAAGCTGTTGGGAAGGTGTCGTAACACGGACCCACAACAGGGGGCGCATATGAACGGACAATGGATAAGACAAAGAGTAACAATTTAATGTTGTGAAATGCACAACTGGATACAGACAAAGATATAATGCCAATTAAACACAAGGTGACGTGCGGGCAGGCTCAAAGATAGGAGACCTCTGGCGATCAAAGAGCCGGGACCCACACAGCTTCCACCACCAACAGCCTGAAGAACACCGGAGCCGCCAAGTCCTGAGTCCCCAGGTGGTCACCGTCTTCTGTTGCAGACCCTGGTACTGCTGGCAGAAGATGAAAAACAGTCAATGGTGAGTGCGTATCCACACACCCAGTACTCCTTCACCTACAGATCTTCAAGGAGGGAAAACCTCCACCTCCAGAAACAATTTCACCCGTGCAGCTCCTGTTAGTCTCGTCCCTGGATGGAGTGAGAGGCGAAGAACGTCGCCCTCCCACTATCCGCCAATCCAGCTTCTGACAGAGCCCGCAGGAACACGGCTGCACACAGAACAATTGTAGATACAACGAGGCCCGTGACGAAGTCCAGGCCGATGTGAGACCAGCGGCGATGAGGCACAGGCAGGGGCTGGAGGAGGCCCCTGATCTTATGATGATCCGCCTTGCCCCTAGCACAGGTGGTACAGGCCTGGACATAGTCCCGGACGTCGGCTTCCAGTGACGCCCACCAGAAGCGCTGCTGGACCACTGCCACGGTCCTACGCACTCCGGGATGACAGGAGAACTTGGATCCGTGGCAGAAGTCCAAGATGGCAGCCCTGGCTTCTGGTGGGACGTACGTCCTAAGAACGGTCTGTTCTTAGGACCGTTCCCCGGGTCCGGGTTCCTTGCCAGGGCCTCCTGGACGGTCTTCTCCACGTCCCATGTGAGGGTGGCCACGACAGTGGACTCAGGAACGATGGTCTCGATGGGGTCTGACAACTCGGCCTTGGCTTCCTCTTCGTGCACCCGGGACAGTGCATCGGATCGTTGGTTCCTAGTCCCGGGACGGTAGGTGATCCGGAAGTCAAAGCGTCCAAAGAACAGGGACCAGCGGGCTTGCCTGGGGTTCAGCCGCTTGGCGGACCGGATGTACTCCAGGTTCCGATGGTCCGTGAAAACCGTGAAAGGCACCGTAGCTCCCTCCAACAGGTGTCTCCACTCTTTAAGAGCCTCCTTCACCGCGAGGAGTTCCCGATTGCCCACGTCATAGTTACGTTCAGCGGGGGTCAACCTGCGGGAAAAGTAGGCACATGGATGGAGAACCTTGTTGGACTCCCCGCTCTGGGACAGAACGGCTCCTATCCCTGAGTCAGAGGCATCCACCTCCACTATGAACTGGCGAGTAGGATCAGGCTGCACCAGAACTGGTGCAGACGAAAACTGGCGTTTCAACTCCCTAAACGCGGCTTTGCACCGATCCGACCAGGTGAAGGGGACTTTAGTGGAGGTCAGGGCAGTCAGGGAGCTAACAACCTGACTGTAACCTTTAATGAACCTCCGGTAGAAATTTGCAAAGCCGAGGAACTGTTGCAGCTTCCTACGGCTTGTTGGTTGGGGCCAATCTCTCACCGCCGCAACCTTGGCCGGATCCGGGGCGACGGAGTTGGAGGAGATGATGAACCCCAGGAAGGACAAAGAAGTGCGGTGGAACTCACACTTCTCGCCCTTCACAAACAACCGGTTTTCTAGTAACCGCTGCAGGACCTGACGTACATGCTGGACATGAGTCTCAGGGTCCGGAGAAAAGATGAGTATATCATCCAGATATACGAAGACAAACCGGTGCAGGAAGTCCCGCAAGACGTCATTAACCAATGCTTGGAACGTCGCGGGGGCATTAGTGAGGCCGAACGGCATGACCAGGTACTCAAAATGACCTAACGGGGTGTTAAATGCCGTCTTCCATTCGTCTCTCTTCCGGATCCGAACCAGGTGGTACGCATTCCTAAGATCTAGTTTGGTGAACATTTTGGCTCCATGCAGGGGCGTGAACACCGAATCCAACAGGGGCAACGGGTATCGATTGCGAACCGTAATCTCGTTCAGCCCTCTGTAGTCAATGCATGGACGGAGTCCGCCGTCTTTTTTACCCACAAAAAAGAAACCCGCACCCATCGGGGAGGTGGAGTTCCGAATCAACCCGGCGGCTAAGGAGTCCCAGATGTAGGTCTCCATCGATTCGCGTTCCGGACGTGAGAGGTTGTACAATCTACTGGACGGGTACTCAGCGCCCGGGATCAAATCGATGGCACAATCGTACGGTCGGTGCGGGGGAAGAGTGAGTGCCAGATCTTTGCTGAAGACGTCAGCAAGATCGTGGTACACCTCGGGCACCGCCGTCAGATTGGTGGGGACTTTGACCTCCTCTTTAGCTGTGATTCCGGGTGGAACCGAGGATCCAAGACACTCCCGGTGGCAGGTTTCGCTCCACTGCGTCACCACCCCAGACGGCCAATCAATCCGGGGATTGTGCTTCACCATCCATAGAAATCCCAGAATCACTCGGGAGGTAGAAGGTGTCACAAAAAACACGATCTCCTCCCTGTGATTCCCAGACACAACCAAGGTCACGGGCTGTGTCTGATGTGTAATTAATGGGAGTAGAGTGCCATCTAGTGCTCGCACCTTCAATGGTGAAGGCAGAGCCACCAGAGGAAGCCCTACTTCCCTGGCCCATCTGCTATCCAGCAGATTCCCTTCTGACCCCGTGTCTACCAGTGCTGGGGCGTGAAGGGTTAAATCCCCACTCAGGATTGTTACTGGGATTCGTGCTGATTTATGGGTTTTCCCCGTGTGCATATTATGGCCCACCCTTAATCCAGTTCCTAAGGATGGGCGTTGGAGTTTGATCGTTTGGGGCAGTCTTTTAACCTGTGCTCACAAGAGCCACAGAAAAAACACTCCCCGCGGGCCAGCCTCCTTTGTCTGATATTTGATTTTAATTTGGCCCTGCTCGTGTCCATAGCTTCGTCAGCAGGGGGAGCTGTTGCCACACGGAGCCCTCTGGCAGTGGAACGTGGGGACGACGACACCCTTTCGGACCCGGAGGAAAGAGGGACGGCTTGAGCCCGACCACGCCCCCCGGCCTGCTCCCGATGGTGTTCATTCAACCGCTTGTCTAAGCGTATAACCAAATTGATAAGCCCGTCGAAATCTTGCGGTACCTCCTTAGCCAGCAGATGCTCCTTCAGGACCGGAGATAGTCCGTTTATGAAGGCGGCGCGGAGCGCAACATTATTCCAGCCGGACCTCGCAGCCGCGATGCAGAAGTCGACTGCATAATCAGCTGCGCTCCGGCGTCCCTGTCTCATTGACAGCAGCACGCTCGAGGCGGTCTCGCCTCTGTTGGGATGATCAAACACCTGTTTGAATTCCCGTACAACCCCAGCGTATGACGTCAGGAGCCACGAATTCTGTTCCCAAAGCGCCGTAGCCCAGGCGTGTGCCTCACCTCGAAGCAAATTAATCACATAAGCCACCCGGCTGGCATCTGATGCGTACATAACTGGACGCTGTGCAAAAACGAGCGAACACTGCATTAAGAAGTCTGCGCACGTTTCGACACAGCCTCCGTACGGTTCTGGAGGGCTTATGTAAGCTTCAGGGGACGGTGGGGGGGTTTGTTGAACGGCCAGTGGAACGTCTGTCTGTGGCCCAGAGCCAGCAGGAGGAGTCACTGCAGCAGCGCTCGAGTCACGCGCTTCCACTCTGGGCGGTAAAAGCGGTAAGGATTTGCTGCAGATCACTTACCACGCCTCCTGCTGACGCCTGCGCTCCTTGTTCTCCCATTGGCTGTTCAAGCTGTGGTTGACGCCCCGCGGGATCCATGACGAATGGACGAGAAATCCTGTTGGGAAGGTGTCGTAACACGGACCCACAACAGGGGGCGCAAATGAACGGACAATGGATAAGACAAAGAGTAACAATTTAATGTTGTGAAATGCACAACTGGATACAGACAAAGATACAATGCCAATTAAACACAAGGTGACGTGTGGGCAGGCTCGAAGATAGGAGACCTCTGGCGATCAAAGAGCCGGGACCCACACAGCTTCCACCACCAACAGCCTGAAGAACACCGGAGCCGCCAAGTCCTGAGTCCCCAGGTGGTCACCGTCTTCTGTTGCAGACCCTGGTACTGCTGGCAGAAGGTGAAAAACAGTCAATGGTGAGTGTGTATCCACACACCCAGTACTCCTTCACCTACAGATCTTCAAGGAGGGAAAACCTCCACCTCCAGAAACAATTTCACCCATGCAGCTCCTGTTAGTCTCGTCCCTGGATGGAGTGAGAGGCGAAGAACGTCGCCCTCCCACTATCCGCCAATCCAGCTTCTGACAGAGCCCGCAGGAACACGGCTGCACACAGAACAATGTTAGATACAACGATAATTCAGCAGAGAAGGTTACCTTAGACGGTAGCTGATTTTTCGGCGAGGAGGTGGAGTAATAATCCGGCTTTTGTAGGGACGCTGGTGATTGGTGACAGCTGGTGTAAATGAGTGACAGCTGTCACTCTCTGTCTCGGCGCCCTGCTTGGAGTGCGGGCTTCAAGCATGAGAGGGCGCCGAGACTGGTGGTGGTGGGCCAGCAGTACCTCCTCTTCAGCGGCCCACACAACATAAGCGTAAATTTGGTAAGATTGTAATTCACGTCGGCAGTAATGACACCCGGTTACGCCAATTGGAGGTCACTAAAATTAACATTGAATCGGTTTGTAACTTTGCAAAAACAATGTCGGACTCTGTAGTTTTCTCTGGGCCCCTCCCCAATCGGACCGGGAGTGACATGTTTAGCCGCATGTTCTCCTTGAATTGCTGGCTGTCTGAGTGGTGTCCAAAAAATGAGGTGGGCTTCATAGATAATTGGCAAAGCTTCTGGGGAAAACCTGGTCTTGTTAGGAGAGATGGCATCCATCCCACTTTGGATGGAGCAGCTCTCATTTCTAGAAATCTGGCCAATTTTCTTAAATCCTCCAAACCGTGACTATCCAGGGTTGGGACCAGGAAGCAGAGTTGTAGTCTTACACACCTCTCTGCAGCTTCTCTCCCCCTGCCATCCCCTCATTACCCCATCCCCGTAGAGACGGTGCCTGCTCCCAGACCACCAATAACCAGCAAAAATCTATTTAAGCATAAAAATTCAAAAAGAAAAAATAATATAGCACCTTCAACTGCACCACAGACTAAAACAGTTAAATGTGGTCTATTAAACATTAGGTCTCTCTCTTCTAAGTCCCTGTTGGTAAATGATATAATAATTGATCAACATATTGATTTATTCTGCCTTACAGAAACCTGGTTACAGCAGGATGAATATGTTAGTTTAAATGAGTCAACACCCCCGAGTCACACTAACTGCCAGAATGCTCGTAGCACGGGCCGAGGAGGAGGATTAGCAGCAATCTTCCATTCCAGCTTATTAATTAATCAAAAACCCAGACAGAGCTTTAATTCATTTGAAAGCTTGACTCTTAGTCTTGTCCATCCAAATTGGAAGTCCCAAAAACCAGTTTTATTTGTTATTATCTATCGTCCACCTGGTCGTTACGGTGAGTTTCTCTGTGAATTTTCTGACCTTTTGTCTGACTTAGTGCTTAGTTCAGATAAGATAATTATAGTGGGCGATTTTAACATCCACACAGATGCTAAGAATGACAGCCTCAACACTGCATTTAATCTATTATTAGACTAAATTGGCTTTGCTCAAAATGTAAATGAGTCCACCCACCACTTTAATCATATCTTAGATCTTGTTCTGACTTATGGTATGGAAATTGAAGACTTAACAGTATTCCCTGAAAACTCCCTTCTGTCTGATCATTTCTTAATAACATTTACATTTACTCTGATGGACTACCCAGCAGTGGGGAATAAGTTTCATTACACTAGAAGTCTTTCAGAAAGTGCTGTAACTAGGTTTAAGGATATGATTCCTTCTTTATGTTCCCTAATGCCATATACCAACAGTGCAGAGTAGCTACCTAAACTCTGTAAGTGAGATAGAGTATCTCGTCAATAGTTTTACATCCTCATTGAAGACAACTTTGGATGCTGTAGCTCCTCTGAAAAAGAGAGCCTTAAATCAGAAGTGCCTGACTCCGTGGTATAACTCACAAACTCGCAGCTTAAAGCAGATAACCTGTAAGTTGGAGAGGAAATGGCATGTCACTAATTTAGAAGATCTTCACTTAGCCTGGAAAAAGAGTCTGTTGCTCTATAAAAGAGCCCTCCGTAAAGCTAGGACATCTTACTACTCATCACTAATTGAAGAAAATAAGAACAACCCCAGGTTTCTTTTCAGCACTGTAGCCAGGCTGACAAAGAGTCAGAGCTCTATTGAGCCAAGTATTCCTTTAACTTTAACTAGAAATTACTTCATGACTTTCTTTGCTAATAAAATTTTAACTATTAGAGAAAGAATTACTCATAACCATCCCAAAGACGTATCGTTATCTTTGGCTGCTTTCAGTGATGCCGGTATTTGGTTAGACTCTTTCTCTCAGATTGTTCTGTCTGAGTTATTTTCATTAGTTACTTCATCCAAATCATCAACATGTCTATTAGACCCCATTCCTACCAGGCTGCTCAAGGAAGCCCTACCATTATTTAATGCTTTGATCTTAAATATGATCAATCTATCTTTATTAGTTGGCTATGTACCACAGGCTTTTAAGGTGGCAGTAATTAAACCATTACTTAAAAAGCCATCACTTGACCCAGCTATCTTAGCTAATTATAGACCAATCTCCAACCTTCCTTTTCTCTCAAACATTCTTGAAAGGGTAGTTGTAAAACAGCTAACTGATCATCTGCAGAGGAATGGTCTATTTGAAGAGTTTCAGTCAGGTTTTAGAATTCATCATAGTACAGAAACAGCATTAGTGAAGGTTACAAATGATCTTCTTATGGCCTCAGACAGTGGACTCATCTCTGTGCTTGTTCTGTTAGACCTCAGTGCTGCTTTTGATACTGTTGACCATAAAATTTTATTACAGAGATTAGAGCATGCCATAGGTATTAAAGGCACTGCGCTGCGGTGGTTTGAATCATATTTATCTAATAGATTACAATTTGTTCATGTAAATGGGGAATCTTCTTCACAGACTAAGGTTAATTTTGGAGTTCCACAAGGTTCTGTGCTAGGACCAATTTTATTCACTTTATACATGTTTCCCTTAGGCAGTATTATTAGACGGCATTGCTTAAATTTTCATTGTTACGCAGATGATACCCAGCTTTATCTATCCATGAAGCCAGAGGACACACACCAATTAGCTAAACTGCAGGATTGTCTTACAGACATAAAGACATGGATGACCTCTAATTTCCTGCTTTTAAACTCAGATAAAACTGAAGTTATTGTACTTGGCCCCACAAATCTTAGAAACATGGTGTCTAACCAGATCCTTACTCTGGATGGCATTACCCTGACCTCTAGTAATACTGTGAGAAATCTTGGAGTCATTTTTGATCAGGATATGTCATTCAAAGCGCATATTAAACAAATATGTAGGACTGCTTTTTTGCATTTACGCAATATCTCTAAAATTAGAAAGGTCTTGTCTCAGAGTGATGCTGAAAAACTAATTCATGCATTTATTTCCTCTAGGCTGGACTATTGTAATTCATTATTATCAGGTTGTCCTAAAAGTTCCCTGAAAAGCCTTCAGTTAATTCAAAATGCTGCAGCTAGAGTACTGACGGGGACTAGAAGGAGAGAGCATATCTCACCCATATTGGCCTCTCTTCATTGGCTTCCTGTTAATTCTAGAATAGAATTTAAAATTCTTCTTCTTACTTATAAGGTTTTGAATAATCAGGTCCCATCTTATCTTAGGGACCTCATAGTACCATATCACCCCAATAGAGCGCTTCGCTCTCAGACTGCAGGCTTACTTGTAGTTCCTAGGGTTTGTAAGAGTAGAATGGGAGGCAGAGCCTTCAGCTTTCAGGCTCCTCTCCTGTGGAACCAGCTCCCAATTCAGATCAGGGAGACAGACACCCTCTCTACTTTTAAGATTAGGTTTAAAACTTTCCTTTTTGCTAAAGCTTATAGTTAGGGCTGGATCAGGTGACCCTGAACCATCCCTTAGTTATGCTGCTATAGACGTAGACTGCTGGGGGGTTCCCATGATGCACTGTTTCTTTCTCTTTTTGCTCTGTATGCACCACTCTGCATTTAATCATTAGTGATCGATCTCTGCTCCCCTCCACAGCATGTCTTTTTCCTGGTTCTCTCCCTCAGCCCCAACCAGTCCCAGCAGAAGACTGCCCCTCCCTGAGCCTGGTTCTGCTGGAGGTTTCTTCCTGTTAAAAGGGAGTTTTTCCTTCCCACTGTAGCCAAGTGCTTGCTCACAGGGGGTCGTTTTGACCGTTGGGGTTTTACATAATTATTGTATGGCCTTGCCTTACAATATAAAGCGCCTTGGGGCAACTGTTTGTTGTGATTTGACGCTATATAAAAAAAATTGATTGATTGAATTGATTGACTGATGTATCTGCTCTGTTGTTTGCTGTGGAAGCAAATGTGAGGACCGATGATAAACAGTTACCTGTGTTAAATCTTACTGGCATTTGCCATCAGCTGTGAGAAGCGTTGGTTACAAGCCCACCTGATTGGTTGATGGGACTGATATTTTGAGGGTTTGATGGGATTGATGGTTTCATGGTTCTAATGGTTTGATGGGACTGATGGTATGAGGGTTCTGATGGTTTAATGCGACATGGTTTAATGGGACTGAAAGTTTGAGGGTTCTGATGTTTTAATGGGACTAATGGTTTGATTGAAATAATGGTTTGATAGGATTAATGGTATGAGGGTTCTGATGGTTTAATGGGATTGATGATATGAGGGTTCTGATGGTTTGATGGGATTGATGCTTTGAGGGTTCTGATGGTTTAATGCAACTAATGGTTTAATGGGACTGAAAGTTTGAGGGTTCTGATGGTTTAATGTGACTAATGGTTTAATGGGACTGAAAGTTTGAGGGTTCTGATGTTTTAATGGGACTAATGGTTTGATTGAAATAATGGTTTGATAGGATTAATGGTATGAGGGTTCTGATGGTTTAATGGGATTGATGATATGAGGGTTCTGATGGTTTGATGGGATTGATGCTTTGAGGGTTCTGATGGTTTGATGGGACTGAAGGTTTGAGGGTTCTGATGGTTTAATGGGACTGATGGTTTGATTGAAATAATGGTTTGAGGGGATTGATGGTATGAGGGTTCTGATGGTTTGATGGGATTGATGGTATGAGGGTTCTGATGGTTTGATGGGACTGATGGTATGAGGGTTCTGATGGTTTAATGGGATTGATGGTATGAGGGTTCTGAAAGTTTGATGGGACTGATGGTTTGAGGGTTCTGATGGATTGATGGAATTGATAGTTTGAGGGTTCTGATGGTTTAGTGGGATTGATGGTATGAGGGTTCTGATGGTTTGATGGGACTGATGATATGAGGGTTCTGATGGTTTAATGGGACTGATGGTTTGATTGAAATACTGGTTTGATGGGAATGATGGTATGAGGGTTCTGATGGTTTGATGGGATTGATGGTATGAGGGTTCTGATGGTTTGATGGGACTGATAGTATGAGGGTTCTGATGGTTTAATGGGATTGATGGTATGAGGATTCTGATGGTTTGATGGGACTGATGGTATGAGGGTTCTGATGGTTTGATGGGATTGATAGTATGAGGGTTCTGATGGTTTAATGGGATTGATGGTATGAGGGTTCTGATGGTTTAATGGGACTGATGGTTTGATTGAAATAATGGTTTGATGGGCTTGATGGTATGAGGGTTCTGATGGTTTAATGGGATTGATAATATGAGGGTTCTGATGGTTTAATGGGATTGATGGTATGAGGGTTCTGATGGTTTGATGGGACTGATGGTATGACAGTTCTGATGGTTTAATGGGATTGATGGTTTGAGGGTTCTGATAGTTTGATGGGATTGATGGTATGAGAGTTCTGATGGTTTGATGGGACTGAAGGTTTGATGGTTCTGATGGTTTAATGGGACTGATGGTATGAGGGTTCTGATGGTTTAATGCGAGTGATGGTATGAGGGTTCTGATGGTTTAATGGGATTGATGTTATGAGGGTTCTGATGGTTTGATGGGTTTGATGGTATGAGGGTTCTGAAAGTTTGATGGGACTGATGATTTGAGGGTTCTAATGGATTGATGGAATTGATAGTATGAGGGTTCTGATGGTTTAATGGGATTGATGGTATGAGGGTTCTGATGGTTTGATGGGACTGATGGTATGAGGGTTCTGATGGTTTGATGGGATTGATGATATCAGGGTTCTGATGGTTTAATGGGACTGATGGTTTGATTGAAATAATGGTTTGATGGGCTTGATGGTATGAGGGTTCTGATGGTTTAATGGGATTGATGGTATGAGGGTTCTGAAGGTTTGATGGGACTGATGGTTTGAGGGTTCTGATGGATTGATGGAATTGATAGTATGAGGGTTCTGATGGTTTGATGGGATTGATGGTATGAGGGTTCTGATGGTTTGATGGGACTGATGGTATGAGGGTTCTGATGGTTTAATGGGATTGATGGTATGAGGGTTCTGATGGTTTGATGGGATTGATGATATGAGGGTTCTGATGGTTTAATGGGACTGATGGTTTGATTGAAATAATGGTTTGTTGGGCTTGATGGTTTAAGGGTTCTGATGGTTTAATGGGATTGATGGTATGAGGGTTCTGATGGTTTGTGGGATTGATGGTATGGGGGTTCTGATGGTTTGATGGGACTGATGGTTTGAGGGTTCTGATGGATTGATGGAACTGATAGTATGAGGGTTCTGATGGTTTAATGGGATTGATGGTATGAGGGTTCTGATGGTTTGATGGGACTGATGGTATGAGGGTTCTGATGGTTTAATGGGATTGATGGTATGAGGGTTCTGATGGTTTGATGGGCTTGATGGTATGAGGGTTCTGATGGTTTGATGGGATTGATGATATGAGGGTTCTGATGGTTTGATGGGATTGATGGTATGAGGGTTCTGATGGTTTAATGCGAGTGATGGTATGAGGGTTCTGATGGTTTGATGGGATTGATGGTATGATGGTTCTGATGGTTTAATGCGACTAATGGTTTGAGTGTTCTGATGGTTTAATTGAAATGGTTTGATTGAAATAATGGTTTGATCAATCAATCAATCAATTTTTTTATATAGCGCCAAATCACAACAAACAGTTGCCCCAAGGCGCTTTATATTGTAAGGCAAGGCCATACAATAATTATGTAAAACCCCAACGGTCAAAACGACCCCCTGTGAGCAAGCACTTGGCCACAGTGGGAAGGAAAAACTCCCTTTTAACAGGAAGAAACCTCCAGCAGAACCAGGATCAGGGAGGGGCAGTCTTCTGCTGGGACTGGTCGGGGCTGAGGGAGAGAACCAGGAAAAAGACATGCTGTGGAGGGGAGCAGAGATCGATCACTAATGATTAAATGCAGAGTGGTGCATACAGAGCAAAAAGAGAAAGAAACAGTGCATCATGGGAACCCCCCAGCAGTCTACGTCTATAGCAGCATAACTAAGGGATGGTTCAGGGTCACCTGATCCAGCCCTAACTATAAGCTTTAGCAAAAAGGAAAGTTTTAAGCCTAATCTTAAAAGTAGAGAGGGTGTCTGTCTCCCTGATCTGAATTGGGAGCTGGTTCCACAGGAGAGGAGCCTGAAAGCTGAAGGCTCTGCCTCCCATTCTACTCTTACAAACCCTAGGAACTACAAGTAAGCCTGCAGTCTGAGAGCGAAGCGCTCTATTGGGGTGATATGGTACTACGAGGTCCCTAAGATAAGATGGGACCTGATTATTCAAAACCTTATAAGTAAGAAGAATTTTAAATTCTATTCTAGAATTAACAGGAAGCCAATGAAGAGAGGCCAATATGGGTGAGATATGCTCTCTCCTTCTAGGCCCCGTCAGTACTCTAGCTGCAGCATTTTGAATTAACTGAAGGCTTTTTAGGGAACTTTTAGGACAACCTGATAATAATGAATTACAATAGTCCAGCCTAGAGGAAATAAATGCATGAATTAGTTTTTCAGCATCACTCTGAGACAAGACCTTTCTGATTTTAGAGATATTGCGTAAATGCAAAAAAGCAGTCCTACATATTTGTTTAATATGCGCTTTGAATGACATATCCTGATCAAAAATGACTCCAAGATTTCTCACAGTATTACTAGAGGTCAGGGTAATGCCATCCAGAGTAAGGATCTGGTTAGACACCATGTTTCTAAGATTTGTGGGGCCAAGTACAATAACTTCAGTTTTATCTGAGTTTAAAAGCAGGAAATTAGAGGTCATCCATGTCTTTATGTCTGTAAGACAATCCTGCAGTTTAGCTAATTGGTGTGTGTCCTCTGGCTTCATGGATAGATAAAGCTGGGTATCATCTGCGTAACAATGAAAATTTAAGCAATACAGTCTAATAATACTGCCTAAGGGAAGCATGTATAAAGTGAATAAAATTGGTCCTAGCACAGAACCTTGTGGAACTCCATAATTAAC
>NW_022986425.1:0-48352 GCF_902500255.1 Thalassophryne amazonica
ACACAGCACAATGCCACAGATGTTGCAAGATTTGAGGGAGCGTGCAATTGGCATACTGACAGCAGGAATGTCAACCAGAGCTGTTGCTCGTGTATCGAATGTTCATTTCTCTACCATAAGCCGTCTCCAAAGGCGTTTCAGAAAATTTGGCAGTACATCCAACCAGCCTCACAACCGCAGACCACGTGTAACCACACCAGCCCAGGACCTCCACATCCAGCATGTTCACCTCCAAGATCGTCTGAGACCAGCCACTCGGACAGCTGCTGAAACAATCGGTTTGCATAACCAAAGAATTTCTGCACAAACTGTCAGAAACTGTCTCAGGGAAGCTCATCTGCATGCACGTCGTCATCATCGGGGTCTCGACCTGACTCCAGTTCGTCGTCGTAACCGACTTGAGTGGGCAAATGCTCACATTCGCTGGCGTTTGGCATGTTGGAGAGGTGTTCTCTTCACGGATGATGCGAAGGAGATGTGTTGCACTGCATGAGGCAAATGGTGGTCACACCAGATACTGACTGGTATCCCCCCAATACAACAAAACTGCACCTTTCAGAGTGGCCTTTTATTGTGGGCAGTCTAAGGCACACCTGTGCACTAATCATGGTGTCTAATCAGCATCTTGATATGGCACACCTGTGAGGTGGGATGGATTATCTAAGCAAAGGAGAAGTGCTCACTATCACAGATTTCGACTGGTTTGTGAACAATATTTGAGGGAAATGGTGATATTGTGTATGTGGAAAAAGTTTTAGATCTTTGAGTTCATCTCATACAAAAAGGGAGCAAAACCAAAAGTGTTGCATTTATATTTTGTTGAGTATATATATATATACACACACACATATATATATATATATACATATACACACACACATATATATATATATATACATATACACACACACATATATATACATATACACACACATATATATACATACACACACACATATATAATACACACACATATATACATACATACATATATATATATATATATATATATATATATATATATATATACACACACGAGGTCTGTTAGAAAAGTATCCGACCTTTTTATTTTTTTCAAAAACCATATGGATTTGAATCACGTGTTATTGCATTAGCCAAGCTTGAACCTTCGTGTGCATGCGTGAGCTTTTTCACGCCTGTCGGTTGCGTCATTCGCCTGTGGGCAGGCTTTGTGTGAGCAGTGGTCTACCCCTCTCGTCGTTTTTTTATTGCGAATAAATGTCTGAATGATTTGGAGCTTTGCTGCATCAATTTTTTTCAAGAAACTGTGAGAGACCTCCAGGTGGACACCGTTCGGAAAATTAATATGGCTTTCAGGGACGATTTTATGGGGATTATACAGATTAAGGAGTGATCCAGATGGTTTAAAGACCGCCCACAACTGCTGAGAGCGCGCTGCGCTCCGAGCGCCGATCGACAGGCTCAAACCCCGCTGAAACAACCAGATCATTTCCAACGTGAAGGCTTTGTTGATCCGGGACGTCGTCTGACTTTCAGAAAAAGGCATAAAGCCTGGATATCAGCACTTTTTCGGCACATTCCACTGTTACAGGAGTTTTTTTTCATGGAAAGAAAAGCGGAGGGACGCGCCACGGAGCCGTTCATTACGCGGCACAAAACCACCTCCGTGTTGGTCTCACAGAACGGCTTTCAGGTGGATTTCAGAGGGCTGTTGGTTGCTTTTCAGTCGTGTGATTATCCGAGAAATTGAGCATGAGCTGGACATGCCCCAACATGTCCTGTGAGGCTTCATCACGGCGTTGCTTTGCGCCACGCGGCTCCACCGCCGCCCAGACCTCCCGATCCACACACATCTCCCCCAGCTCCTCCGGGGGAACCCCAAGGCGTTCCCAAGCCAGCCGAGAGACGTAGTCCCTCCAGCATGTCCTGGGTCTTCCCCGGGGCCTCCTCCCAATGGGACGTGCCCGGAACACCTCTCCAGCAAGGCGTCCAGGGGGCATCCGGAAAAGATGCCCGAGCCACCTCAAACTGGCTCCTTTTGACGTGGAGGAGCAGCGGCTCGACTTCGAGCTCCTCCCGAGTGACTGAGCACCTCACCCTATCTCTAAGGGAGCGCCCAGCCACCCTGCGGAGGAAACTCATCTTGGCCACTTGTACTCGCGATCTCGTTCTTTTGGTCATGAGCCAAATCCCATGACCATAGGTGAGGATCGGAACGTAGATCGATCGGTAAATCGAGAGCTTTGCCCCCCTACTCAGCTCTCTCTTCACCATGACGGTCCGATACAGTGACCACATCACTGCAGATGCTGCACAGATCTGTCTATCGCTCTCACGCTCCATCCATCCCTCACTCATGAACAAGACCCCGAGATACTTAAACTCCTCCACTTGAGGCAAGGACACTCCACCGACCTGTAGAGGGCAAAGCACCTTTTTCCGGTGGAGAACCATGGCCTCAGATTTGGAGGTGCTGACTTTCATCCTGGACGCTTCACACTTGGCTGCAAACTGCCCCAGTGCACACTGAAGGTCCTGATTTGACGAAGCCAACAGAACCACATTGTCCGCAAACAGCAGAGACGAGACCCCCTCTACACCTTGGTTGCGCCTAGAAATTCTGTCCATAAAGATAATGAACAGAACCGGTGACAAAGGGCAGCCCTGGCGGAGGCCAACGTGCACTGGCAATGCGAACCAACGTGCACTGGCAATGCGAACCAAGCTCCTGCTGCAGCCGTACAGGGACCAGATAGCCCTTAGCAAAGGACCCCGGACCCCATATTCCCAGAGCACCCCCCCACAGGGTGCCCCGAGGGACACGGTCAAAAGCCTTCTCCAGATCCACAAAGCACATGTGGACTGGTTGGGCGAACTCCCATGAACCCTCGAGCACCCGATGGAGCGTGTAGGGCTGGTCCAGTGTGCCGCGACCAGGACGAAAACCACACTGCTCCTCCTGAATCCGAGGTTCGACTATCGGTTGAATTCTCCTCTCCAGTACTCTGGAATAGACCTTATTGGGGAGGCTGAGGAGTGTGATCCCCCTGTAGCTGGAACACACCCTCCGGTCCCCCTTCTTAAACAGAGGGACCACCACCCCAGTCTGCCAATCCAGAGGCACTGTCCCCGACCACCACGCAATGTTGCGAGTCGTGTCAGCCAAGACAGTCCCACAACATCCAGAGTCTTAAGGTACTCAGGACGGATTTCATCCACCCCAGGGGCCTTGCCACTGAGGAGCTTTCTAACCACCTCAGTGACTTCGGCCTGGGTAATAGATGAGTCCGCCTCTGAGTCCCCAGTCTCTGCTTCTCTTCGGAAGACGTGACGATGGGATTGAGGAGATCCTCGAAGTATTCCTTCCACCGCCCGACAACATCCCCAGTCAGGGTCAACAGCTCCCCACCCGCACTGTAGACAGTGCGGGTGGAGAGCTGCTTCCGCCTCCTGAGGCGTCAGGCGGTTTGCCAGAATTTCTTCGAGGCTGACCGATAGTCCTCCTCCATGGTCTCCCCGAACTCTTCCCATACCAGAGTTTTTGCCTCTGTGACCGCACGGGCTGCAGCACGTTTGGCCTGCCGGTAACTGTCAGCTGTCTCCAGGGTCCCACCTACCAACAAGGACAAGTAGGACTCCTTCTTCAGCTTGACGGCATCCCTTACCTCCGGCGTCCACCACCAGGCTCGGGGATTGCCGCCGCGACAGGCACCAGAGACCTTGTGATCACAGCTGCGAGCGGCCGCATCGACAATGGAGGTGGAGAACATGGTCCACTCGGACTCCACGTCTCCAACCTCCCCCGGGATCTGGGAGAAGCTCTCCCGGAGGTGGGAGTTGAAGACCTCGCTGACAGAGGGTTCCGCCAGTCATTCCCAGCAGACCCTCACGATACGTTTGTGCCTGCCAGGTCTGACCTGCTTCCTCCCTTCCAATCGGATCCAACTCACCACCAGGTGGTGATTGGTCGACAGCTCATCCCCTCTCTTCACTCGAGTGTCCAAGACACGTGGCCGAAGGTCAGATGATACAACTACAAAGTCGATCATCGACCTCCGGCTCAGGGTGCCCTGGTGCCACGTGCACTTATGGACACCCTTGTGCTCGAACATGGTGTTCGTGATGGACAAACTGTGACTGGCACAGAAGTCCAACAACTGAACACCACTCGGGTTAAGATCGGGGAGGCCATGCTTCCCGATCACCCCCCTCCAGGTCTCACTGTCATTGCCCACGTAGGCATTGAAATCCCCCAGGAGAACAATGGAGTCCCCAGTCGGAGCGCTATCTAGTACCCCTCCCAGGGACTCCAAGAATGTCGGGTACTCTGCACTGCCGCTCGGCCCATAGGCCGAGACAACAGTGAGAGACCTGTCCCCGACCCGAAGGCGAAGGGATGCGACCCTCTCGTTCACCGGAGTGAACTCCAACACATGGTGACTGAGCTGGGGAGCAATAAGCAATGCGACCCCAGCTCTCCGCCTCTCCCCGTGGGCAACGCCAGAAAAGTGGAGCGTCCACCCCCTCTCCAGGAGTTGGGTACCACAGCCCCAGGTGTGCGTGGAGGTGAGTCCGACTATCTCTAGTCGGTATCTCTCAACCTCCCGCAAAAGCTCAGGATCCTTCCCCCCCAGAGAGGTGACATTCCATGTCCCAACAGCCAGGGGCTGTGAGCACGGACCGGGCCACCCGCCCTCGACCGCCACCCAATCCTCTCTGCACCCAACCCCCATGGCCCCCTCTGCAGGTGGTGAACCCACAGGAGGGCGGGCCCACGTTGCTCGTTCGGGCTGAGCCCGGCCGGGCCCCATGGGCTAAGGCCCGACCACCAAGCGCTCGCACATGAGCCCCAACCCCAGGCCTGGCTCCAGAACCGGGCGACGTCTCGGTCCTTGATTTTTTACTGGTCATGGGAGCTTCTGAGCTGCCCTTAGTCTGACCCGTCACCTAGGACCTGTTTACCTTGGGAGACCCTACAAGGGGTACAAAGCCTCCGGCAACATAGCTCCTAGGATCATCCGGGTACGCAAACTCCCCCACCACGATAAGGTGGCAGCTAGAGGGGTGTATATATATATATATATATATATATATATATATGTATGTGTTCTCCACTCAGATTGCAATAGCCAATCACAGATTAACCTTTCTGTTCATCAGTTACCTGTATTTTGGCATGCTTAACGCCAGAAAGTTATGTTGGATCCAAAGGGATCCAAAAAGGCTAGGACCAAAAGTTATATTGGATCGGTTCCCACTGACCAATAGCATTAGAGCTTACTGCCAACAGCTAGCCAATCAGAGCACGGCATTCAATTATTCATGAGATGACATCATTAATGACGCAGCGGAGGTCAGGAACTTGCTGACAGACGCTGGTTGAAAAAATGGCAACAAACATGTCAACAACAGCAGAAAATCATCTGCCAGCGAGGTTTGCTGACTTCACAGAGGAGGAACTGGTGGAAATATTGAACTTCAAGGACGCCAAAAATGCTAAGAAGGTAGACAAACATGCTACTGATGTTTTAGAAGCATTCATATGCTGTTCACAACAAAATAAATTGATCTAATTTACTTGACTCTTTGTTGTTTGCTTAATTTGGGAGGGGGGTGGAGAACATAATTGATGGATGACAAGTTGTCCAACATAGAGAAATATTGGATGAAGAAAAGTTTGGCTACGCCTCGTCCAATATAACTTTTCTTCATCCAATATTTCTCTATGTTGGACTCCTTACCATCCATTATTTGTATTATATATATATATATATATATATATATATATATATATATATCAGACCGACATGTTGTTGGTATGGACCTTGCTAACGCTTGGTCCATACCAACAACACGTCATTCTGATATTTCCCAGTACAGACCTCACATTTAGTTAATTATCCTTTAATATTTGAATAATAAATATGTTTTCTCTATCTTGACGGTCAAGCCTAATCTTGTTTCTTCTTGTGCATATTAGGCTGGTTAACTCCCAGTGAGCCCACCAAGGCCATATCTGAGTGTGCAGGCAGTTTTCTATGTGCTCATGAAATGGAGAGTCCCTTACTTCTCAGCATGGACATCAGAAAAAGCCCTGCTGAGCAGGACATGGCACTTATCTCCTTCTACAAGCGACCTAATGTGGAATGGGGACGACCCATGAATTGCAAACTTGAAGGCAATGCCATTTACAAGTTAGAGTTATCCAAAACTAAATTAAGCATTTACTGTCTTATTATTTGTTCTTACAACTTTGCATTGTTTCAGGAGATCTTGCTATTGGGCAGGGTGTGATTCGCTTTTTTCTCTCAACATGCACAGAGAAGCTGAGGTCAGGGTTTTGCATCAATTTTGGTATGTACATAATAGCATGTGACCAAATGTAATGATTATTTTAAGGTGTATAATCATTTTGTAATTCTGGTTATATAGGCTTACAGTATTTAATAGGTTTGCTTAGCCTTCATGTTCAAAGGTTTCTCCTTAATGTATAATGCCTGTATTGTATGTCAAGTTTCCAGTCCATCACAAACTAAAATTAATTTTCCATTCACTTGCATTCATACCTGTTATAAATTAAGAGCAACATTAACCTGCATGTCTTCCTTCTATGGAAGGAGGCTTATTACTTTTTACTGTTCTGATTCTTTTTTTTTTTTTTACATCTTAACAGCGTCTCAGTTAGTGACATCTTTAAATTACTTTGAGGGAGGTTAACGAAGAATTTGCAGATCTGCCGCTTGTGATTAGCAATGAACCAGAGACCCACCGAAGCAGTGGGTTGCAGCACTGCTTGAAGCTTCAATCATCTTGATGCAGTGACCATTTCCACGATAAACAACTTCAAAAACAACAGTCGCTCCGGCGTAATGTGAACTGAAGGACTGATAAGGGAATCATTAAGCAAAAAAGGCCATTGATGTCGGTGGATCGAATCATTTGTCACACATTGTTAGTGCTACTTGGAGAGGCAACAAAGCAATGGGTCGAAGCACTGCTTCAAGCTTCAACCACTTTGAAGCAGCGGCTCTGAAATCAACGTAGAGAAACAACCATTTTTGCGATAAACACCCTCAAAAACAACAGCCGCTCCGGCGTAATGTGAACTGAAGTACTGATAAGGGAATTGTTAAGCAAAAAAGGCTATTGATGTTGGTGGATGTGTCTATTGGTGAATTTCACAAACACAAATAGCAGAAAAAGTAAACACTCACCAAAGCTCCATCGCACCCATTTTGTCTTCCTCCAGTGTCCATCATGCCTCCTTCTCCTTCTTCCTCCAATTTGGTGTCAGTGTCACATGACCAATGGAGCAAAACGTGATTGGCTGAACTTTGGATGATTGAGTCAGGGATCGATGGCTTCTCCCTGCGTTTCTATTCTTTGAGGTTGAATTTTTTCGAGGTTGAAATTTTTTTTAGGTAGATTTTTTTTTTTTTAGGTTGAATTTTTTGAGGTTGATTTTTTTTTAGGTTGAATATTTTGAGGTTGAATTTTTTTTTTTTAGGTTGAATTTTTTGAGGCTGAATATTTTGATGCTAAACAAATTCAACCTTAAAAATTTTGATACTAAAGAAATTCAACCTTAAAAATTCAATTTCAAACTCTGATGGCACAAATTTACTCCCATAATCTTGTGTATATGACACAAACAGTGTGCTGTTTGTTGTAAAGGACAATAAGCAGGGCGTTAAGAGAGTAAACTTCACTTTCCCCCAGAATAGCTTGAACAGGAAGCGATCACGGCTCATGGCAATACCCACTGTAAAAAACAGAGAAATCACTTCAGATTCAGTTTATATAAAGCAAACACAATAACAACATCTAAAAACCTACAGAACAGATTTATGAGACTTTTAGGCACAACATAAATAAAGCCTTACCTTCTGATGTTGATGGCGTTGTCCGTGTGCAGCGGTTACATTCCAGTGTTTTCTAAGCGTGTTGTAGTGGTTCTCCATGTTGTCGACTTCTCGCTGTGCTGCCACCTCGCTGAGACTTTGCGAGATTTGAAACCTTAATAGGGTGAACAACTTGGCTTCACATAGCCATCTTCTAATTATTCAGATGCCAGATGTCGCCATGCAAGTTTTCTGTGCTTTAACCATTACTATATAACGGCTGAGTGGATCCTTGTCATGACATGGATTATTCATCCCATTTGTGTTGCATTGCATTTAGCGTGAAAATTCGGCTCCATACGTTTGGTACCATTGCACTCTGCATGCGCGCGCACACACGCACACACACACATAAAATCCACTGGGCTGTAAGGAGGCATGAAGAGCTGTTAGGAAGAAGTTAGAATGAAAAGCTGGACTAATTTCTGACGTGATTTTTTTGCTGCACTGAGGAGGTACACAGTCCTTTTTTTTTGGAATTACACGCTCACACATGCGTTGTCCTGCAGACGATGATTTGATTGAGCCAATTGATGGTGCTAGTTTTTCTAACACACACACACACACACAAATCCACTGCACTGTAAGCCGTCTGGGGGCATGAAGAGCTGTTTGGATGAAAATCTGATTTGATTTTTCACTGGACTGAGGACAACACAAAGTCCTTTTTTTTTTTTGGAAGTACAAAGTCAGTGCACAGCATCACCGGACTACACGTCACAATTTGGACTCCTATTTAAAGTTTGTGTTGGACTTTAGCAGCAGTGGAAAACCAAAATGTAAGTCCCTTTTCTGTTGTTTATAATTTAACAATATATCAAATGACAAGGATCTATTTTAGCAGTTATAGAAAACAAATAATGTTTTTACATTCTTTCAATGGAATGAATATTTAATTTGATTACATTTACATTTATTACATTTAATTTCATGAGATATTTGTACCATTGAACTCATAAACATTCATTATTTGTATATTACCCAGCAGCCAATGTGCTCGCTAAACTCAAAAAGGTCTATTTCAGACAGGAAGATGTTTTTAATGTTCAAACTTCTGATCCTGAAAGGCCTCGTTGACTCCCACAAACCCTTCAGCCGCCATAACTCCATGGGAGGGTGTAAGCACACGTCACTGCCGGGGAAGCTGTGAACCCGAAGGCCAGAATTCATACTTCAGCGACTGGCCGCCCGATTGGAAACACGCTCGGGCTGGTTGTCGACTGGAATCAGCCGGTTTGGTTTGGGGTCTCACCGCCTGGACCCAACCAACCACTGTACATTACACACACTTTATTGACGAGTCTGACCCTTCTGAAAAGTGAACAAATTACCTGTATTTGCACTGAGGTCGGCGGTTTTTACCGCCCAAACATGGACACCAGAGGGCGCTGGCGTAAAGTTCGATTCAACCAATTAAACACAGCAAACTTAATTCACCATTTCTGGTCATTTTTTAGTCAGCCTGCTCCTGTAAATGACACATCTGGTATATTTGTGTTTGTTTTTTTTCATATTATCAGTTTGTGATCCACGAAGGTGGTTGGTGTTGTTAATCGTGTGACGTCACCACTTACTTATGATTTCTAAACAAAGGCACCGAAAACCCCAAAAAACTGATCCGACGTCTGAATGAAAGTGTTTATAACTGAAGATCATCTGTAACATTCGGCCTAAAAAGGACGAATTGGCGCCCGAGCAAAAATATCAAAGGTAACATTTATCAGACGACTCTTGTTTACGCCTGTCATAAACACGCGCCCGCATTCCGACTGAGGTACTCCTGACTGAACACAATAAAGCTTCGTTGAGTAAATTAAAAACGATCGTAACATGACTGCGGCGCACTCACCTTTAAATGATCGCCGGCTGCGGATCCAAAACCAGGTTGGACTCACTCACTCACTCATCCAATCAGCAAACAGCTTCCGTACACAGACGTGACATCATACGCAGACGCCCCTCGCCGCCATCTTATGAGGGGCACACTGCAGCAAGATGTCGACGTCAGTAACCTTGTTTATGAAACGACTAAATTCACACTTTTTCATATATACACATATACATACACACACACAGACACACATACATATGTACATACATACACACACACACACACACATATACATATATATGAGGGAGGTGATGGTCTGGTGGTTAATGTGTTGGGCGTGAGTCCAGAAGATCATGGGTTCAAATCCCTGCCTGACTGGAAAATCACTAAGGGCCCTTGGGCAAGGCCTTTAATCCCCTATTGCTCCCAGTGTGTAGTGAGCGCCTTGTATGGCAGCACCCTGACATCGGGGTGAATGTGAGGCATAATTGTAAAGCGCTTTGAGTGTCTGATACAGATGGAAAAGCGCTAAATGCAGTCCATTTACCATTTATATACATATATACACACACACACACATACGAGGTCTGTCAATAAAGTATAGGTCCTTTTTATTTTTTCAAAAACTATATGGATTTCATTCATATGTTTTTACGTCAGACATGCTTGAACCCTCGTGCGCATGCGTGAGTTTTTCCACACCTGTCGGTGACGTCATCCGCCTGTGAGCACTCCTTGTGAGAGGAGTCGTCCAGCCCCTCGTCGGAATTCCTTTGTCTGAGAAGTTGCTGAGAGACTGGCGCTTTGTTTGATCAAAATTTTTTCTAAACCTGTGAGACACATCGAAGTGGACACGGTTCGAAAAATTAAGCTGGTTTTCGGTGAAAATTTTAACGGCTGATGAGGGATTTTGAGGTGATACTGTCGCTTTAAGGACTTCCCACGGAGCGAGACGTCGTGCAGCGCTCTCAGGCGCAGTCGTCAGCCTGTTTCAAGCTGAAAACCTCCACATTTCAGGCTCTATTGATCCAGGACGTCGTGAGAGAACAGAGAAGTTTCAGAAGAAGTCGGTTTCAGCATTTTATCCGGATATTCCACTGTTAAAGGAGATTTTTTTAATGAAAGACATGCGGACGGATTGCAGCGTCGGCTCGCAGCCGCTGCGACGCTCTGCCACGGGAAAAACACCTCCGTTGGAAGCCTTAAGGACAAGTTGGAACATGTCCAGCTGTTAAACAATTTCTCATATACTCACTCCACTGAAAGCCATCAAAAGCCGCCTGGATTTTACAAATGGTTATCAATACGGAGGTGTTTTTCCTGTGCCGCCGCACCGCGTCGGCTGCGTCCCGACGCGCGGACCCGTCCGCACGTCTTTCATTAAAAAAAATCTCCTTTAACAGTGGAATATCCGGATAAAATGCTGAAACTGACTTCTTCTGAAACTTCTCTGTTCTCTCACGACGTCCTGGATCAATAGAGCCTGAAATGTGGAGGTTTTCAGCTTGAACAGGCTGACGACGGCGCCTGGGAGCGCTGCGCGACGTCTCGCACCGTGGGAAGTCCTTAAAGCGACAGTATCACCTCAAAATCTCTCATCAGCCGTTAAAATTTTCACCGAAAACCAGCTTAATTTTTCCAACCGTGTCCACTTCGATGTGCCTCACAGGTTTAGAAAAAATTTTGATCAAACAAAGCGCCAGTCTCTCAGCAACTTCTCAGACAAAGGAATTCCGACAAGGGGCTGGACGACTCCTCCCACAAGGAGTGCTCACAGGCGAATGACGTCACCGACAGGCGTGGAAAAACTCACGCATGCGCACGAGGGTTCAAGCATGTCTGACGTAAAGACATATGAATGAAATCCATATAGTTTTTGAAAAAAATAAAAAGGACCTATACTTTGACAGCCCTCGTGTATATATATATATATATATATATATATATATATACACATATGTACATACATTTATTTATATAAATTTATATATTTTATATATATATATATATATATACACATATGTACATACATTTATTTATATATACATTTATATTATATTTTTATATATATATATATATATATATATATATAGAGGAATGGGGGCTGCAGTTTTAGTTGCAGCCCCCATTCCTCCACCAAAGCTGACGGTAGCGCAACTCAGGGTTGCTGCGTGGCCTTCACCCACTTGCCTCAATTCGGATAACGGACTTCTTCAAACTTAGTGCACATAAACAATGTCAAATGTGTATGTGCTGTCTTTAATTCTGATGTGTGCCATTATTACGGTAAACAAGTAATAATTGTGGACTAATTGCTGTCTGAGGTAACTGGAGTGTAAACATAATTTCTCCACTGTGAGATCAATAAAGTATATCTCATCTCTCATCTCATCCCCCACCCCAAATGATCTAATTGTACCCCAGATTATTGAAAGCCCCCCTCAATGGCCCAGTATTACAGCCAAAATCAGGAGGAAAAAATGCACACCCCTCTCAATTCTTCTATTGGTTGCTCCTGCAGGATCATCACAGCAGATCATCTGTCAACATCTCACACTGTCCTCTGCATCTTCTGGCCAGCTACCTGCATGTCCTCCCTCAGCACATCCATAAACCTCCTTTTTGGCCCCCCTCTTCTCCTCCTATCTGGTGGCTCCATCCTCAGCATCCTTCTCCCTATATACCCTGGGTCCCTCCTTTGCACATGTCCAAACCATCTCAGTCTCACCTCTGACTTTTCTCCCACCTTAATTGAACTGATGAGATTTTTGAAAATTCTTTGTAGTGCAGCAACAAATAATCCTCACTGCGTTCATTATGCACCTTTTTTAAACAAGTTCATAGATTAGTTTTGTACATTAAAATATTTCTGTAATTGTTTTTATTGTGTGATTTTTTAAAAATTGCTTTTATGTTTCTAAAAACCTAATTTTCACACTGTCTCCTCCCCGTTTCCATTTTTTAATTCATTTTCTGACCAGAACATTTGCACATGAAATTGCAGGATCACAAAAATATGTTGAGACCGAGCTCGAGGAAATAAGGAGCCTTTGTTGAACACGTTTGAAGTTTGTCTTTATTCTCAACAGAGGAAACCAAAGAGGAAAACCAGTAGCTCAGACTTCTTTTCCTTTTCATACAGCACAGATTAGAGAATTATTATTGTCAGGTGGTGAACATTAGCCCAAGGGCACTACAGCAGCACAACGCTAAAATTCAGAAGTGTAAATTCTGTTGTCAGCACTGACCTGGGTTTCTACCGATGATGTCGATCACTGAACACTTAATTGTCACCTTGCACACCGACGCAGCAGCTGTAAATATCTGGATAAACACGCATGCTGCACAATGATAAATAAAACACACAACTGAACCACGAACCAGAAGCAGAAATGCAAACTGCCCCACAGTACTGTGATACATGGTTTCTCTGATCTGGAGAGTTTTTAAAGCCTCGGCTGGTCCCCTGGAAAATACTGTGACTGAGTGAATATGACCCCGAAGTTCAAAATGTGTAACTCACAACATTAAAAGTAAACAACGCCGACAAGCTAAACAGATGCTTCTTAGCTCCGATCTCCAACAAACAGCTTGGTTTTGCTCATGTAATGTACCACATACGAGGTCTGTCCGTAAACTATAGGTCCTTTTTATTTTTTGCAAAAACCATATGGATTTGAATCACGTGTGATTGCATCAGCCAAGGTTGAACCCTCGTGCGCATGCGTGAGTTTCCCCACGCCTGTCGGTGACGTCATTCGCCTGTGGGCACAGCTTGTGGGAGGAGCGCTCCACCCCCTTCGTCGGATTTTTTTGTTGTGAGAAAATGGCCGAACGCGTGGAGCAGCGTTACTGCATTAAATTCTGCCAGAAACTTGGCGACAGCCAGGCAGAAACTATTCTAAAAATCCAAACAGCTTTCGGAGATGAAGCCATGAGCAGCACACGGATTAAGGAGTGGTACAACCGGTTTAAAGACGGGCACGTAACGGTGGAGAGCGAGCCGCGCTCCGGTCGGCCATCAACGAGCCGAAATGACGAGATCGTTTCCAAAGTGCACGCTGTGATTATGCGGGATCGTCGCTTGACTGTCCGAGAAATTGCTGAGGAAGTGGACATTGGCAAGACTTCGGCACATTCCATCATAACGGACGATTTGGGAATGAAACGAGTGGCGGCGAAGTTCGTGCCGAGGTTGCTGACGGCGGAGCAAAAGCACCTCCGTGTGGAAGTCTCACAGGACATGCTGGACTCCATTGACACTGATCCCAGCTTTATGGACACTATAATCACCGGAGATGAGTCCTGGGTGTACAGGTACGACCCGGAAACCAAATTTCAGTCGTCACAGTGGAAGCATTCCACGTCGCCAAGACCGAAGAAGGCGCGCCAAGTGCACAGCAACATCAAGGTAATGCTGTTTTTTTTGACTCCCGTGGTGTGGTACACCACGAGTACGCACCACAGGGTCAAACAGTAACAAAGGAGTATTACAGGGATGTCCTCCGTCGTCTACGTGATAGCGTGCGGCGCAAGAGACCGGAGTTGTGGGCCGGAGGAAATTGGCGCCTCCGCCACGACAACGCGCCAGCTCATTCCTCTCATTTAATTCAGACTTATTTGACCAAAAACCAGACTCTGGTGGTTCAACAGGCGCCTTACTCCCCTGACATGGCCCCTTGTGACTTTTGGCTCTTCCCAAAACTTAAAATACCATTAAAAGGAACCCGATTTGAGACAAGAGAGGACATTATGGCTGCGACGACGGCGGAGCTGCGCGCCATCCCGAAAAAGGCATTTTTGGAATGCTTCCAACAGTGGCGACAATGCTGGGAGAAGTGTGTGGAGTCCCAAGGAGAGTACTTCGAGGGTGATTAGGTTTCCAACCCTCCAGGTAAGCCAGTTTTTTTTTTCCCAGCCAATGGTCCGATACTTTTCGGACAGACCTCGTACTTGACTGCCACCTGCTGACCACTGCCACCTGCTGGCTATGTCTGGGCTTGTTGCAAGGAATAATCTTATCACATCCATAATGGGAATTAGGAGCAGGTAGTTTTTAAGTTGCATGTAGTCTGAAATGAGGTTGGTTGTCTGTTTCTGGAGGCCACCAGCGCATCAGAGCAGCTGATTAATGAGATGCACAACAATCAACATATTAGTACATGTGCAAGTAACATAGAAATGTGGACCACACCAACGGTTAACACCATCTTCCAATTAAAGGCATGAAACATAATAAAAATCTTTACATAAAACCACAATAAAACATACTGTGATAAAACATGATCCGAGAAGTCTGACAGTAAAGATACAGTAGGAAACCAGGAGATTACCATCAGAGCCTGCAGCTTGATCCTACAGCATGGAAACAGTCTCAGTGTGCAAAGGCAGAGTGACAGCTGACCCCAAAACAGATGTTGGAGTCAAACTCTGATTCTGAACATGCCCTGGTTCAACTGGTAACGAAACAGTCGACAGTTGGCGATACGCAGGGCAGCGCAGGCTGTTTTGGAAAGGTCACTGGGCAACCAAGGTTTTGTTCGATGCCACGTTCCTGTGCTGCGGCGAAACTCACGAATATAATCAAAACTGGTACCTGTGCACATAACAAACAACATCATTACTCTTTCAAACATCCATACTTCCAAAAGAACATTACAAAAATATATATATCATCAGCACACAAATGTTCACGGACATCTTTGGGGTGGCCCGCCCGACTGCTGTGCCAGGCATGCTGTCAAAACCTGAATAACTGTGTAAGGAGAAGGACTAGTGGGGGAAGCCACCAAGACACCCATGACAACCTTAGGTTGTAGGTTTCTGTGGCTGTGATTGGACAAACTGTGCATGGTACAACTTTTGTCTGCTGCCCCAACAGTTACAACATCACGGTGAAGTGGCACAGAAGCATGTTCACAAGGAGGGGAAAAAGGGTTAAATCTAGGCTCAAGTAAAACAGTAGCTGAAATTTCACATAAAAAAAAATATACCTTCCTCTGTGTCAGTCTGCCACAAAGCTGTATAACCGGTGATGCAACAGACAGAAGTTGCACAGTTTCTCCAGTCACAGCCACAGAAGCTTATCACTCTTCGTTGACTGGATGTGCTGGTGGTTTCCTGCATTAGAGAAATGTCTATGGAGTAGAAGAAGTAGCAGTAACTAGTATTTAGGCACCAGATTTTGTTCCCCACTTTAGTGGTGAATGGTCTGTTGTTGTTCCTGGATCTAAATCAAACCTTTGATCCAGCTGTATTCTGTTGAAGAGATCTGAGAATTATTTGAGCAGTAAAGGGCAGGTTGAGCTCAGTGATCTCACATCAGAATTCACAGCAATAAAGTATGAGGTACATCAAAGTCATCTTCTAGGGCCATATTTATTCTGTTTTCATTTCGTACCTCTTGGTGA
The DNA here is from genome assembly GCF_902500255.1 of Thalassophryne amazonica. Lineage (NCBI taxonomy): Eukaryota > Metazoa > Chordata > Actinopteri > Batrachoidiformes > Batrachoididae > Thalassophryne > Thalassophryne amazonica. The sequence continues at coordinate 16,125 of NW_022986425.1, forward strand.
GATTACACATGGGTATGGGTTTGACACACCCATTTATAGAGATCAAGTATCTTCTGTTGCAAATGTAAAAGTTTGGCTGGGGTGAAAAACTGGATGTCTTCTGATTTTATACATGTTAGACTGAAAGAAGCCTGAAATTCAGGAATGGACGTTTATTAAAATTAAATAAAATTAACCACACGAACCATGAAATATCTTGGGTTCACTACAATGAAACAGAGAAAATCTAAGATTCACCATTTGTGTGTGTGTGTTTTTTTCCTACCACCTTTGCTGATTTGGGGTTGTCATGAGAGAAAATGTAGCTGGCCTATAAAATGTGCTGTTTGCTGGAACGCTGTGTTTACTAACCTGTGTCCAGATCTCCAACGACATAGATGCTGCCTCCGATGTGCACTGCGCCATACACAAAGGAGGAACTAGCCTGGATACAGAGGCTCTGGTCATCCAGGTACATCCACCTGTACCACCGGACATGATGTGTTATAAACAGTCACAATGCAGGATAAATATTTCTTCCTGTTGCATCCACACAATTTACTGCTGAAGCTGACAGTCATTCTAAGATGATGTTGGAAATACTGATTAATAACGTCATGGTTCTTTTGCCAGTTGGAACGTGGTTCAGAGACTTTTTAGCTTCTGTAGTCATTGTGTGACAGACAGATTCCAAGCCAGGAAGTAATAAGGAACATTGTGAGAATTATAAACCAATCTCTTTATGAGATATAGAATATGTATAAACATACACAATAACAAACCGATATACTCAAACCTCAGATTCAGGAGGACCAGAGTGGGTTCCGTCATGGTCGTGGAACTGTGGACCAGCTCTTTACCCTTACAAGGATTCAGTGCATTCAGAAAGAATTCACAGTGTGCTTCACTTTTTCCACATTTTATTCTGTTACAGACTTGTTTCAAAATGGATTAATTTTTTTTCCTCAAAATTCTACACACAACACCCCATAATGACAATGTGAAAAAAGTTTTTTTTTCCCCAAATTTATTAAAAATAAAAACCTAAGAAATCACATGTACATAAGTATTCACAGCCTTTGTCATGAAGTATAAAATTGAGCTCAGGTGCATCCTGTTTCCACTGATCGTTAAGATGTTTCTACAGCTTAATTGGAGTCCACCCGGGGTAAATTCCTTTGATTGGACATACCTGTCTAGATATAAGGTCCCACAGTTGATAGTGCATGTCAGAGCACAAACCAAGCATGAAGCCAAAGGAATTGTCTGCTGCCCTCTGACACAGGATTGTTTGGAGGCACAAATCTGGGGAAGGGTACAGAAACATTTCTGCTGCTTTGCAGGACCTAATGAACCCCCTGAGATAGTCATCCTCCTTAAATGGAAGAATTTTTGATCCACCAAGACTCTTGCTAGAGCTGGCAGCCCATCTAATCTGAGCGATCGGGGGAGAAGGGCCTTAGACAGGGAGGTGACCAAGAACCTGATGGTCACTATGTCAGAGCTCCAGTATTCCTCTTTGTTGAGAGGAGAACCTTCCAGAAGGACAACCATCTCTGCAGCAATCCACCAATCAGGCCTGTATGGTAGAGTGACCAGACGGAAGCCACTCCTTAGTAAAAGGCACGTGGCAGCCTGTCTGGAGTTTGCCAAAAGGCACCTGAAGGTCTCTCAGACCATGAGAAACAAAATTCTCTGTTTTATTTCATTCCAACTGACCACCAGAGGGCGGTGCTTTAGCACCTGGATTATTATATGCACGCATGCACAGAGGTTGAGTCTTATACCAACAAAGTCATGTTAGCGGGTGTGACCTGGGTGGCGTCAGCAGCAGTATATGGGAGGATGTCACCCGGCATTCAGTCCTTTTTCCATCTCTCACATGTAGAGTAGAAGGTTGAACTTCTTTTAGATTGCTTGTCTTGCCACAGCCTCGTGTTCCAGAGCACTCTTGACCTCAAACTGGGGCGACGGTTCATCTTTCATCCGGACAAGGACCCTAAGCACACAGCCAAGACATCAAAGGAGTGGCTTCAGGACAACTCTGTGAATGTCCCTGAGTGGCCCAGCCAGAGCCCAGACCTGAATCCGACTGAATATCTCTGGAGAGATCTGAAAATGTCTGTGCACCGACGCTCCCCATCCAACCTGATGGGGCTTGAAAGTTGCTGCGAAGAGGAATGGACAAAACAGCCCAAAGACAGGTGCACCAAGCTTGTGGCATCATATTCAAGAAGACTTGAGGCTGTACACAGCAAAATCACCTGCACTAAATTAACACTGACAGTATACATATGGTCCCACACTGGGTTGGTGTAGGACCATATGTACACTGGCAGTCTGAATTTAACACTTTCAGTGTTAATTTAACACTGGTGATTTTTACAAAATTTGCTTTGTAATTGCTTTGTAATTGAGCAAAGGGTCTGAATACGTATGTACGTGTGATTTCTTAGTTTTTATTTTAAATACATTTTTTTTAAAGTGAAGCACTGTAAATACTTTCTGGATGCACTGTATTAGAAGAGTTTTGGGAGTATGACCAACCAGTCTACACGTGTTTTGTGGACTCTGAAAAGGAGTACAAGGGGTGCGCCCGGTGTCGCTGATTGTTACAGTCCTTTCTAAGGGCCCCTTCACACACAGCGCATACAACTCAGGGAGACTTACGGTGAAACAGCTCGTACGATCAATGGGCAGGCGTGCACGATGCCAGTGCAACGGTTCATGCACATGGGAACACACTGCCAGCAGCTGCACGATATGGTAACACATCATGCAGCTGCTGTCAAGAAACAATGAATAAAAAATAAAACATAAATAAAAAATAAAAATAAAACGATGCCGTGACGGTTTTGTGCATGCAGGAACATAGCAGCTTTTCACAGCTACTGCGTGATGTGGTTACACGCTGTGAATATAAATAAAAATAAATAAATTACATGCCACCTATGGGAATCAAACACACGCCAAAAGCTCTGATTGCCAGTCAGAAACTTTACCACTGAGATACGACTGATGTCCTGTAAAAGATGCGAGAAATTGCCTCATATCAGGAAGGACATAGACATATTTAAAAAAAATAAAATCACATATTGTATAAAAACACCACATTGTATTGAATCCCTCATCAAGCGGACAACAGAAATATGATCCGTCTGCTCCTCTGTAGATGACCCATGGTCAAAGACGTACAGTCATGAGATGACATGAATGATGAAGCAGTTCACTTGTCTCATGTCCACATGTACTAGTCCGGTGTGTCCAGCCAGCTGCGTGTGTGTGTGTTCTGCCTGACACGCATGTCTTGTCGATGGTGTGCCACAGCACAGACACCACGTCATGTGGAACAGAGCTCACGTGAGTTATGTGACAGTCAGATCAGCTGCTGCGTGTTCTGGACTGACGGTCCGTTTCACCCTGGGGGAAGAGTTTCAATGGGCTGCAGCGAGGGAGCGCACGCACGCGGCAGCCCACAGCAGATATCGCCACAATGATATATGCTGTCTTAGTTGGGACTCTGGCAAGGGCGGTCGCATCTCCTCCTCTCTTTCTGTGTTTCTCTATCTCTGCCCAACCTTCAAAAGTCCTAACTTCACCAGACTGTGAATTCTTTGAACTATATTTGGAATAACCATGGAATTGATCAGCTGGTCTCTGAACGCTACTGACACCATCTTTTCAACAAGGAAATCAGGGCTGGGGGACCCTACGTGCCTAGATGGAACCTATCCTGCGAGCTATGTTCTCGACGCCTGGGAGAAGTGGCACGTTGCATGCTTGGCACCACTCTCCATGGAAGACGTTGAGGATTTATTCTTATTTGCTTTTATGGCAGGAGAGCTTTTGCTGATTAGGCGGTACCCCGACTGCTACCAAAACCACAACCCCACACCTGTCCGTCATGATTAATGATGTGGGCAAGGTGGTACAATCTCAGACTGCGTTAACTCTTGAACTTAAACACAAATTGTAAATCATCTCAGAGCAAATGTCTGCCTTGCAAAAGAGTTGATGTTGGAGACCAGTGAATATTCACAATTGGATCTGGACAGTTAAAGAGAGGCCATACTGGAACTCTGTGCTTCTCTGCTTAACCCAAACATGGCAGCCTTATCAGCTACTGAAGGTTAAAATGCCCCATTTGTTTTCCTCCAGAAGAATTTTCAATGGCCTTGGTTTAGCATCTCCCTCCTTTTCATTTGCCCTCCCTTACAGTCTGCGGTCGTCAAGGCCACTCCAGACTCTACGCATACACAGACAGAGACTGATATGACCTCATCTGCACACATGATGCACGCCCCCCCCCCCACCCCTACCCCTTTCCTTGTGTTTCTATCCCCACCCCCTACCCTGGCCTCCACTCTGCCACTCCCCCCAAGATCGGCCACATGGCGGAAATGCTGCTGCAGCCCAAACACACTCATTGCCTCAATTCGGATGATGGACTGTTTCCATCTGATGGAAAGTTTAGCGTACATAAAAAAATCAAATGTACATGTGCAGTTGTTTTAATTCTGATGTGTGCCATTATTACGTTTAACTAGTAATAACTGTGGATTAATTGCTTTGTTTTTGTTTGAGGTAAATGGTATGAAGATGAATTGCCCTTTTAGGGATCAATAAAGTTGTCTGAATCTTGAATATGTTTTTATTTATGTCCACATGATGACAGCAAGCAAGACACATGGGCGTCACAGTGGGCAGTTGTTTGTCCATGTCCATCCAAACACAGTAGGTGTTGTCCAGCTGGGATGTCCAGATCCACAGATCTCCACAGCCGCTTCAGTGAGAGGACACACCTCTTGTCAATTCAGCGCACACACCAAAGCCACACTCGTAGGGAACTAAGACAAATTTCACTGTCAGCATGACAGTGATTGTCTGCAGACTGTTTTTGTGCTAAGAGTGCGAAGAGCCACACATTTTCTAAGTTAGAGAGAAACTAGTCATGCAGTACCACTTTTTAGGGGTTTTCAAGTATGACAAATCATTTGGTGCAGTTGTTTTGATGATAAAACATTCCTGTTACCATGTTTATGAAACATGGTTACTTAGTTTATGGAATATTAATGTCCATGTATTTTGTATTCTTTCAGGAAAGACGCTGCAAAGCTGGAAGGATCATCATTAAAAGCATGGAACTCTTCAGTTACCAGATATTATACTAGACAAGTTTAAAGAACCTGGGTGCAATACTTCATTCCATATCTGATTGCGTATTTTCAGGTTGAGATCCTTGGAGGATAATATCATCAGAGAGTAGCCATGTCTGAAAAGAAGTGTGTCATTTGCAACAAGGGTGCAACCTCAAGTAGGAGATTAATTAACAATCCTGATATGGTTGATGAACGTGTATCATGTTGTAAAGAGCAGCTGGACCTATGTCAAATTAAAATGAAACAGCTTCATGATCACTTATTCAGTATGAGTGAATCTGAACGCAACTTGGTGAATTACCACAGTGATTGTCGGAAACCCATTGTCAATAAGAACATGATCGAACGACTCCGATGTAAGAGAGACCCATCTGATTCCCCTGCATGTGCTGTGCAAGGGCCTGGCCATCCTTCAACTTACAAAGACTCTAGCTGGCTTAAAAGGACAAAATCTATTCCAAAGGCAGAAGTATGTTTGTTCTCTAGCTGCAGGTTCTGCCCTAATGACAATACAGAACCACTCCACTGTATTTTCTCAAACAGGATGGGTGAAAATTTCCTCCAGATAAAGCTGAAAACTAATGATGATCATGTCCGTACTTGCATATCAGATTTGGAAGATTCAGGCAATGCATCTGCACTTGAAAGGTATTACCACAGAAAATGCTTGTGCTCTGCTCAGTGCACCTTGACCCCAAAAGAATATGGTAATGCTGAGCTCATTCGTTCTGCCTGTCATGAACAATTGATCCACTCTGTTGAAAACACTCTCACTGACAATGAGGCTTCCCACAATATGGCTGAAGTCAATGATGCATACTTGTCGATTTTGACGAGATATCAAGTAGAGACAAATGAGACGAAAAACTACCGCAAACATCTGAAAAAGCTGATTTCAGATTGCCTCCCCAGTGCCCAGTTCATCAAATCTTTACGGAGGAATGAGCGTAGGCGAACTCGCTCAGTTCCTCCTACAATACCTTGAACAAGTAGAGAGTCTTCTGCAGCTTATCAGTGCCTGTCGCTCTGGTGACTGGGAATGTTATCTGGCTGCACTAGAGAATCAGATCAAGTATTTTTTCACGCTTGATCTCTTGAATTATGCTCGAATCATGCCAGTCCATCTCGCTCAAATGAACGCCCTAGAAGAAGATGATCTAGCTACATGGGAAGCACTGAAGGCTGGTGATTTTGTTGTGGCAAAATCAGAGATCCCCTTCACTCACCTGTTCACTGACCAGACACTTGAGCAAGAAATCAAGATGTTGAAGCAAAATGGTGGTATGGTTGGTCTGAGTCAAAATGAAGCAGCTCTGGATCAGCTTGCTACCATGACACTTCACCTAACTCGTGGTGCAGCAGTTCCTAAACAGCTTCCCAAAATTGTCGAAGTCTTCTGAGCGAAGTGAACACTATCAACTCTCAGGAGCAATTGCAATCAGGATGAGAGAAAATGCTGGCAAACTACGTCACTGCATTGAACTACACTGTGAAGGCAATCCTTTCACAGTGGAGACTTCCTTGAAGAACCTGGTATCGTCAGCTCTTGTGAAAGAGAATGCAAAGGATGACATTCTGCATTTTCTGGAGAAGGGACAGAAGCAGTCTGAACAGTTCATCAATGACAGATTGCTGCCAAACTCAACTCTTTCCATTTGGGATCCAATGCGACAGCTCAAGATAAAGACGTTTTCAAATTGGATGGATAAAACTAAAGTCCGTGTAGGTGACAAGGTCATCAAGCTGCATGAGGAGCGTGAACTTCTAGGCAGATTTCTCATTATCCAAGATAGCCAACCTGAGCTGGTACCAAAACTCCAGGAAATGATTGGCGAATACGAGAGGTCTGTCATGCCATGTTCTCTTTGTTCTGTTGGTGGCTCTCTTTACATCCCAGCTGACAAGTCAAGCCTGATGCACGCCGTTGAAGGAGCTACTTCTGAAACCATGCATGAAACGGATCCAGTTTCATCTGCCAGTCAGACCAATACTCAGGCTTATGTTGCACCACCCTAAGTTCTCATTGTTGATGCAATGGCCGTACTTCAGAGCATGAAGAAAACGTCAGTGATGCTGAAGCTCAGTGACCTCCAAGAGGCATTCATCAAGCGTATTGAGGTCATGATGGTTGGCTACACTGAGGGACGAGTGGTGTTTGATCATTACCAAGAGCAGTCTCTAAAAAACAAGACACATCAAAAGAGAGCAGTGACATCCACAGATTTTCGAATCCATGCAGAAATGAAACTAACGATGTCTCTCAAGGAGCTTCTGTCTTCCTCAAAGACCAAGGCCAGTCTTACATATATGTTTGCTCAAGCCTTGTTGCAGTATTTCTCGAGCTGGGACACATTCAAGCTGGTTGTTGTGTATGATTCTAAGATCAAGAGCAACAACTTTGAGGAAGAACATTCGCATGAAGAGGCTGACACACTGATACCCCACCAAGTCCTTGCTTCTATAGCTGAGACTGACTGGCAGGATGTGTATGTTTGGTCACCAGATACCGATGTGTTGACAATGCTGCTCGATCTGGCCTCTTGTGGATACCACTCATCTCAAGTTTCTAACCGGAAAAGCCACAAAATACAGAGAAATAGATGCACTAGAGCGAGTATGAGTGATCGGTCGTCAGAAGTGCCAAGGTCTGATTGGACTCCACAACTTCTCTGGTGCTGATTGGGGAGGCAAGGTTGTGGGCATCACAAAGAAAACTTGTGTCAGTGCGTACATGAAACTCGACGGTGACAACCCCATTGTTGAGTGCTTCCAAGAGCTTGGCAAAAGTGTTCTGCCAGCTAAGTTGGTGAATGGTGATCTTCCAGAACAGGTCAAGGCTTTGGAGAGATTTGTATGCCAGGTATATTCCTCGTCAGGACCATTCACCCTACCAGCTCTCAGATGGCAATTGTTCTGCTCAAAAAACTTAGGAGAGATGCTGCTCCCAACTCGTGCTGCACTGCTACCCCATATCCTGAAGTAAAATTATATGGCCATATGTGACAAGTCATATAGAACCAACTGCCCAGATCTTCCTGCATCCATCCATCCATCCATCCATCCATCCATTTTCTTCCGCTTTATCCGGAGTCGGGTCGTGGGGGCAGCAGCTCAAGCAAAGCCGCCCAGACCTCCCAATCCACACACACCTCCCCCAGCTCCTCCGGGGGAAGCCCAAGGCGTTCCTAAGCCAGCCGAGAGATGTAGTCCCTCCAGTGTGTCCTGGGTCTTCCCCGGGGCCTCCTCCCAATGGGACGTGCCCGGAACACCTCTCCAGCGAGGCGTCCAGGGGGCATCCGGAAAAGATGCCCGAGCCACCTCAACTGACTCCTTTCGACGTGGAGGAGCAGCGGCTCGACTCCGAGCTCCTCCCGAGTGACCAAGCTCCTCACCCTATCTCTAAGGGAGCGCCCAGCCACCCTGCGGAGGAAACTCATCTCGGCCGCTTGTACTCGCGATCTCGTTCTTTCGGTCATGAGCCAAATCTCATGACCATAGGTGAGGATCGGAACGTAGATCGATCGGTAAATCGAGAGCTTTGATTGGACTGTATCGGACTGTCCAGTGGATTTTTATTTAGCGCTGTTGTCGTGCGTTACCTGTGCTGCTCCACAGCCTGTCTAGTGGATTTTTATTTTGTTTTAGCACTGTTGTCGTGCGTTGCCTGTGCTGCTCCACAGCCTGTCCAGTGGATTTTTATTTTTATTTTATTTTTTAGCACTGTTGTTGTGCGTTACCTGTGCTGCTCCACAGCCTGTCCAGTGGATTTTTATTTTGTTTTAGCACTGTTGTGGTGCGTTACCTGTGCTGCTCCACAGCCTGTCTAGTGGATTTTTATTTTGTTTTAGCACTGTTGTCGTGCGTTACCTGTGCTGCTCCACAGCCTGTCTAGTGGATTTTTATTTTGTTTTAGCACTGTTGTCGTGCGTTACCTGTGCTGCTCCACAGCCTGTCTAGTGGATTTTTATTTTGTTTTAGCACTGTTGTCGTGCGTTACCTGTGCTGCTCCACAGCCTGTCTAGTGGATTTTTATTTTGTTTTAGCACTGTTGTTGTGCGTTACCTGTGCTGCTCCACAGCCTGTCTAGTGGATTTCTATTTTGTTTTAGCACTGTTGTCGTGCATTACCTGTGCTGCTCCACAGCCTGTCTAGTGGATTTTTATTTTGTTTTAGCACTGTTGTCGTGCGTTGCCTGTGCTGCTCCACAGCCTGTCCAGTGGATTTTTATTTTTATTTTATTTTTTAGCACTGTTGTTGTGCGTTACCTGTGCTGCTCCACAGCCTGTCCAGTGGATTTTTATTTTTATTTTATTTTTTTTAATTTTTTTTTTATTTATTTTTTTTTTAGCACTGTTGTTGTGCGTTACCTGTGCTGCTCCACAGCCTGTCTAGTGGATTTTTATTTTATTTTAGCACTGATGTCGTGCATTACCTGTGCTGCTCCACAGCCTGTCTAGTGGATTTTTATTTAGCGCTGTTGTCGTGCGTTACCTGTGCTGCTCCACAGCCTGTCTAGTGGATTTTTATTTTATTTTAGCACTGATGTCGTGCATTACCTGTGCTGCTCCACAGCCTGTCCAGTGGATTTTTATTTAGCGCTGTTGTCGTGCGTTACCTGTGCTGCTCCACAGCCTGTCCAGTGGATTTTTATTTTGTTTTAGCACTGTTGTTGTGCGTTACCTGTGCTGCTCCACAGCCTGTCTAGTGGATTTTTATTTTGTTTTAGCACTGTTGTCGTGCGTTACCTGTGCTGCTCCACAGCCTGTCTAGTGGATTTTTATTTTGTTTTAGCACTGTTGTTGTGCGTTACCTGTGCTGCTCCACAGCCTGTCTAGTGGATTTTTATTTTGTTTTAGCACTGTTGTTGTGCGTTACCTGTGCTGCTCCACAGCCTGTCTAGTGGATTTCTATTTTGTTTTAGCACTGTTGTCGTGCGTTACCTGTGCTGCTCCACAGCCTGTCTAGTGGATTTTTATTTTGTTTTAGCACTGTTGTCGTGCGTTGCCTGTGCTGCTCCACAGCCTGTCCAGTGGATTTTTATTTTTATTTTATTTTTTAGCACTGTTGTTGTGCGTTACCTGTGCTGCTCCACAGCCTGTCCAGTGGATTTTTATTTTTATTTTATTTTATTTTTTAGCACTGTTGTTGTGCGTTACCTGTGCTGCTCCACAGCCTGTCCAGTGGATTTTTATTTTTATTTTATTTTATTTTTTAGCACTGTTGTTGTGCGTTACCTGTGCTGCTCCACAGCCTGTCTAGTGGATTTTTATTTTATTTTAGCACTGATGTCGTGCATTACCTGTGCTGCTCCACAGCCTGTCTAGTGGATTTTTATTTTATTTTAGCACTGTTGTCGTGCGTTACCTGTGCTGCTCCACAGCCTGTCTAGTGGATTTTTATTTTGTTTTAGCACTGTTGTCGTGCGTTGCCTGTGCTGCTCCACAGCCTGTCCAGTGGATTTTTATTTTTATTTTATTTTTTAGCACTGTTGTTGTGCGTTACCTGTGCTGCTCCACAGCCTGTCTAGTGGATTTTTATTTTATTTTAGCACTGTTGTTGTGCGTTACCTGTGCTGCTCCACAGCCTGTCTAGTGTCGGATTCCCTGTTTGGGAATCCGCTAGCTTAGCATAGCTACTAGCTCTTAGCCGTTTTAGCATGGCGGCTTCTCCTGTCTCTCCCGTACTTTTCTGCTCTGGGTGTGAAATGTTTAGTTATTCCTCGGCCTCTTTTAGCAGTAACGGTACATGTAATAAGTGCAGCTTATTCGTAGCTTTGGAGGCCAGGCTGGGCGAATTGGAGGCTCGGCTCCGCACCGTGGAAAATTCTACAGCTAGCCAGGCCCCTGTAGTCGGTGCGGACCAAGGTAGCTTAGCCGCCGTTAGTTCCCCCCTGGCAGACCCCGTGCAGTCGGGAAGGCAGGCTGACTGGGTGACTGTGAGGAGGAAGCGTAGCCCTAAACAGAAGCCCCGTGTACACCGTCAACCCGTTCACATCTCTAACCGTTTTTCCCCACTCGACGATACACTCGCCGAGGATCAAACTCTGGTTATTGGCGACTCTGTTTTGAGAAATGTGAAGTTAGCGACACCAGCAACCATTGTCAATTGTCTTCCGGGGGCCAGAGCAGGCGACATCGAAGGACATTTGAAATTGCTGGCTAAGGCTAAGCGTAAATTTGGTAAGATTGTAATTCACGTCGGCAGTAATGACACTCGGTTACGCCAATCGGAGGTCACTAAAATTAACATTGAATCGGTGTGTAACTTTGCAAAAACAATGTCGGACTCTGTTGTTTTCTCTGGGCCCCTCCCCAATCAGACCGGGAGTGACATGTTTAGCCGCATGTTCTCCTTGAATTGCTGGCTGTCTGAGTGGTGTCCAAAAAATGAGGTGGGCTTCATTGATAATTGGCAAAGCTTCTGGGGAAAACCTGGTCTTGTTAGGAGAGACGGCATCCATCCCACTTTAGAGGGAGCAGCTCTCATTTCTAGAAATCTGGCCAATTTTTTGGGATCCTCCAAACTGTGACTGTCTAGCGTTGGGACCAGGAGGCAGAGCTGTGGTCTTATACACCTCTCTGCAGCTTCTCTCCCCCTGCCATCCCCCTATTACCCCATCCCCGTAGAGACGGTGCCTGCTCCCAGACCACCAATAACTAGCAAAAATCTATTTAAGCATAAAAATTCAAAAAGAAAAAATAATATAGCACCTTCAATTGCACCACAGACTAAAACAGTTAAATGTGGTCTATTAAACATTAGGTCTCTTTCTTCTAAGTCCCTGTTGGTAAATGATATAATAATTGATCAACGTATTGATTTATTCTGCCTAACAGAAACTTGGTTACAGCAGGATGAATATGTTAGTTTAAATGAGTCAACACCCCCGAGTCACACTAACTGTCAGAATGCTCGTAGCACGGGCCGGTGCGGAGGATTAGCAGCAATCTTCCATTCCAGCTTATTAATTAATCAAAAACCTAGACAGAGCTTTAATTCATTTGAAAGCTTGTATCTTAGTCTTCTCCATCCAAATTGGAAGTCCCAAAAACCAGTTTTATTTGTTATTATCTATCGTCCACCTGGTCGTTACTGTGAGTTTCTCTGTGAATTTTCAGACCTTTTGTCTGACTTAGTGCTTAGCTCAGATAAGATAATTATAGTGGGCGATTTTAACATCCACACAGATGCTGAGAATGACAGCCTCAACACTGCATTTAATCTATTATTAGACTCTATCGGCTTTGCTCAAAAAGTAAATGAGTCCACCCACCACTTTAATCATATTTTAGATCTTGTTCTGACTTATGGTATGGAAATAGAAGACTTAACAGTATTCCCTGAAAACTCCCTTTTGTCTGATCATTTTTTAATAACATTTACATTTACCCTGATGGACTACCCTGCAGTGGGGAATAAGTTTCATTACACTAGAAGTCTTTCAGAAAGCGCTGTAACTAGGTTTAAGGATATGATTCCTTCTTTATGTTCTCTAATGTCATATACCAACACAGAGCAGAGTAGCTACCTAAACTCTGTAAGGGAGTTAGAGTATCTTGTCAATAGTTTTACATCCTCATTGAAGACAACTTTGGATGCTGTAGCTCCTCTGAAAAAGAGAGCTTTAAATCAGAAGTGTCTGACTCTGTGGTATAACTCACAAACTCGTAGCTTAAAGCAGATAACCCGTAAGTTGGAGAGGAAATGGCGTCTCAATAATTTAGAAGATCTTCACTTAGCCTGGAAAAAGAGTTTGTTGCTCTATAAGAAAGCCCTTCGTGAAGCTAGGACATCTTTCTACTCATCACTAATTGAAGAAAATAAGAACAACCCCAGGTTTCTTTTCAGCACTGTAGCCAGGCTGACAAAGAGTCAGAGCTCTATTGAGCTGAGTATTCCATTAACTTTAACTAGTAATGACTTCATGACTTTCTTTGCTAACAAAATTTTGACTATTAGAGAAAAAATTACTCATAACCATCCCAAAGATGTATCGTTATCTTTGGCTGCTTTCAGTGATGCCGGTATTTGGTTAGACTCTTTCTCTCCGATTGTTCTGTCTGAGTTATTTTCATTAGTTACTTCATCCAAACCATCAACATGCTTATTAGACCCCATTCCTGCCAGGCTGCTCAAGGAAGTCCTACCATTATTTAATGCTTCAATCTTAAATATGATCAATCTATCTTTGTTAGTTGGTTATGTACCACAGGCCTTTAAGGTGGCAGTAATTAAACCATTACTTAAAAAGCCATCACTTGACCCAGCTATCTTAGCTAATTATAGGCCAATCTCCAACCTTCCTTTTCTCTCAAAGATTCTTGAGAGGGTAGTTGTAAAACAGCTAACTGATCACCTGCAGAGGAATGGTCTATTTGAAGAGTTTCAGTCAGGTTTTAGAATTCATCATAGTACAGAAACAGCATTAGTGAAGGTTACAAATGATCTTCTTATGGCTTCGGACAGTGGACTTATCTCTGTGCTTGTTCTGTTGGACCTCAGTGCTGCTTTTGATACTGTTGACCATAAAATTTTATTACAGAGATTAGAGCATGTCATAGGTATTAAAGGCATTGCGCTGCGGTGGTTTGAATCATATTTGTCTAATAGATTACAGTTTGTTCATGTAAATGGGGAATCTTCTTCACAGACTAAAGTTAATTATGGAGTTCCACAAGGTTCTGTGCTAGGACCAATTTTATTCACTTTATACATGCTTCCCTTGGGCAGTATTATTAGACAGTATTGCTTAAATTTTCATTGTTACGCAGATGATATCCAGCTTTATCTATCCATGAAGCCAGAGGATACGCACCAATTAGCTAAACTGCAGGATTGTCTTACAGACATAAAGACATGGATGACCTCTAATTTCCTGCTTTTAAACTCAGATAAAACTGAAGTTATTGTACTTGGCCCCACAAATCTTAGAAGCATGGTGTCTAACCAGATCGTTACTCTGGATGGCATTTCCCTGATCTCTAGTAATACTGTGAGAAATCTTGGAGTTATTTTTGATCAGGATATGTCATTCAAAGCGCATATTAAACAAATATGTAGGACTGCCTTTTTGCATTTACGCAATATCTCTAAAATCAGAAAGGTCTTGTCTCAGAGTGATGCTGAAAAACTAATTCATGCATTTGTTTCCTCTAGGCTGGACTATTGTAATTCATTATTATCAGGTTGTCCTAAAAGTTCCCTAAAAAGCCTTCAGTTGGTTCAGAATGCTGCAGCTAGAGTACTGACGGGGACTAGCAGGAGAGAGCATATCTCACCCGTGTTGGCCTCCCTTCATTGGCTTCCTGTTAATGCTAGAATAGAATTTAAAATTCTTCTTCTTACTTATAAGGTTTTGAATAATCAGGTCCCATCTTATCTTAGGGACCTCATAGTACCATATTACCCCATTAGAGCGCTTCACTCTCAGACTGCGGGCTTACTTGTAGTTCCTAGGGTTTGTAAGAGTAGAATGGGAGGCAGAGCCTTCAGCTTTCAGGCTCCTCTCCTGTGGAACCAGCTCCCAATTCAGATCAGGGAGACAGATACCCTCTCTACTTTTAAGATTAGGCTTAAAACTTTCCTTTTCGCTAAGGCTTATAGTTAGGGCTGGATCGGGTGACCCTGGACCATCCCTTGGTTATGTTGCTTTAGACATAGACTGTGTTTCATAATTATTGTATGGCCTTGCCTTGCAATGTGGAGCGCCTTGGGGCAACTGTTTGTTGTGATTTGGCGCTATACAAGAAAAAAGTTGATTGATTGAGTTGATTGAAGATCTTCCTGCAATTGAAGATAATGGTTGGCAGTTGGACAAAGGTGTCTTCATGCCAGTGCGATGCCTCACAATGCCTGCCCCTCGCGCCGTGATCGAGCTCACCAAATGTGCGTGCAAGGCACGTCGTAGGGGCAGGTGCCGCAAAAACGGCCTTCCCTGTACACCTTTCTGCAAGTGTTTTGCCACAGACTGTACGAATACCGCCAAGGATATACATGAGGATGAAGATGATGACTAGTGTGACGTACATTTAGACAATCAATATATTTGGTTCCAAGTTTGGACTTTATATTGTTATATTGTTATTTGTATTGATATTCAAGTGTATTACGTGTATTAAACACCTGGAATATTTAACGTTTTGCTCTGAATGTCATGGTAGAACGGTCCAATCACAAAAATGACTGCACCAAACGTTTTGTCATACTTGAAAACCCCTAAAAAGTGGTACTGCACGACTAGGTTCTCTCTAACTTGATAGTGACCTCGAATTCTGGCGTTACGGGACACTCGAAATTGATAATTATCACCGAAATGCATTAAAACTACTTCCGGTCGCTACTACAGTATTATAAATGGAATCGTGTCCCTCAAAACCCCTAAAATGACCTTAAAATCATGAAAATCCCATCATTATTACCAAAGATAGGTGCCGAGGCAGTCCGGGAGACACCCGTGGACCAAAAAGCCCCTCCCCAGAGGGGGGTTGAGGGGTGAGAAAATTTGCTCCCCGCCATTTTTGGATAGGCCGGTCCCAAATCAACCCAATAGAGCAAAAAAAAAAAAAAATCAATTTTAGCATAAAAATCCTACAGGAGCTGTTTTGGTGACATAGCATACCATACTAATACAAGAGGACAGGGTGAGAAGCTCGACTATCCGGAAAGCACTCGGAGAAGGGTCGCTGCTTCGTCACATTGAAAGGAACCCCCTAGAGAGGACTTCTAGACACGTCCAACTGGGAGGAGGCCCCAGAGAAGACCCAGGACACACGGGAAGGATTATACACCCCCAATTCCAATGAAGTTGGGACATTGTGTAAAATGTAAATAAAAACAGAATACAATGATTTTCAAATCCTCTTCAACATATATTCAATTGAATACACCAGAAAGACAAGATATTTAATGTTCAAACTGATAAACCTCATTGTTTTTGTGCAAATATTTGCTCATTTTGAAATGGAGGCCTGCAACACGTTTCAAAAAAGCTGGGACAGTGGTATGTTTACCACTGTGTTACATCACCTTTCCTTCTAACAACACTCAATAAGCGTTTGGGAACTGAGGACACTAATTGCTGAAGCTTTGTAGGTGGAATTCTTTCCCATTCTTGCTTGATGTATGACTTCAGTTGTTCAACAGTCCGGGGTCTCCGCTGTCATATTTTGCACTTCATAATGCGCCACACATTTTCAATGGGGAAGGGGTCTGGACTGCAGGCAGGCCAGTCTAGTACCCGCACTCTTTTATTACGAAGCCACACTGTTGTAACATGTGCAGAATGTGTCTTGGCATTGTCTTGCTGAAATAAGCAAGGACGTCCCAGAAAAAGACGTTACTTGGATGGCAGCATGTGTTGCTCCAAAACCTGGATGTACCTTTCAGCATTGATGGTGCCATCACAAATGTGTAAGTTGCCCATGCCATGGACACTAACACCCCCATACCATCACAGATGCTGGCTTTTGAACTTTGCGCTGGTAACAATCTGGATGGTCTTTTTCCTCTTTTGTCCGGAGGACACGACATCCATGATTTACAAAAACAATTTGAAATGTGGACTCATCAGACCACAGCACACTTTCCCACTTTATGTCTGTCCATTTGAAATGGACTTGGACCCAGAGAAGGCGATAGCGTTTCTGGATGTTGTTGATGTATGACTTTCACTTTGCATGGTAGAGTTTTAACTTGCACTTATAGATGTAGCGATGAACTGTGTTAACTGACAATGGTTTTCTGAAGTGTTCCTGAGCCCATGCAGTAAGATCCTTTACATAATGATGTCAGTTTTTCATGCAGTGCCGCCTGTGGGATCAGAGGTCACGTGCATTCAATGTTGGTTTTCGGCCTTGCCACTTACGTGTAGAAAGTTCTCCAGATTCTCTGAATCTTCTGATTATATTATGGACTGTAGATGATGGAATCCCTACATACCTTGCAACTGAATGTTTTTTTTCATGCAGCTGTTCATAAAGTGGTGATCCTCACTGCGTCTTTGCTTGTGAACGGCTGAGACTTTTGGGGATGCTCCTTTTATACCCAATCATGACACTCACCTGTTTCCAATTAGGTGTTCTTTGAGCAGTCATCAACTTTCCCAGTCTTTTGTTGCCCCATCCCAACTTTTTGAAATGTGTTACAGGCATCCATTTCAAAATAAGCAAACATTTGCACAAAAACAAAAAAAGTCTATCAGTTTGAACATTAAATATCTTGTCTTTTTGGTGTATTCAATTGAATACAGGTTGAAGAGGATTTGCAAATCATTGTATTTTGTTTTTATTTACATTTTACACAACGTCCCAACTTCATTGGAATTGGGGTTGTATTTCCCAGGTGGTTTAGCAATGTCTCAAGATCCCCAGGAAGAGTGGACTTGGCTGATGATAGGGAAGTGTGGGGTGATGGATGCTCGGTCTACTGCCACCGTGACCTGGATAAGCCGCAGAGAATAAATGAATGTGTATTCCTTGTTTTATCACCAAATTTATAGTTAGTTAAACACATGCAGATTGGCCTATCATTAAATTATCTTATGAATTTCCTGTAAGGAAATTAAAATCTGTTAAAATCTGACCAGCACAGCACAGATGGGCACATTTCAACAGAAAATGGCCCAGACTGCTAACATAGTAATGGACATTCAGAGACTGGAACCCAGGACTGAGTACCGCTGGTTTGAAAAACAGGACTCAGAAGCAGGATTTGTACAGACCTCCGCATCTCATCATGGTAGAACTCAGATTTGCAGCTGGTCATTTGTCTTTGCTCTGGATTGTCTTCCTCTTGACTTCTTACACCGCCGAACACGTAGAGCTCCTGGCCCACACCACATGCCACTGAGCCAAACCTGAGTGGGAAAATACAAAGAGTATCAAAAGTTAATTTTGGTTATCTATACAAGGAGGTGGAATACGCTTTAAAAATGCCCAAAAACTCTTAAATTAATAATGGGCAACTTCAATGCAAAGAAAGGAAGGAAGAGAGACGGAGCGGAAGAAGTAATGGGAAAACTTTGCTTCAGGACTAAGGAAGGAAAGAGACGATAAACTCATTAACCTTACATTCAGCAACAAGCTAAAAATAATCAATACTGTCTTCAAGAAAAGTGAATCCAGAAGATTGACATGGAGAACTCCAGATGGGCAAACGAAAAATGATCCAGTCAAAACCAAATATCTTTCCAGATCTGAAGTTCATCAATAAATGAACACCAGCTGTGATCACTGAACGCTTCGGTGCAAAGTGAAAACAGATGGGAAAGAATGATGCTGATGAAAGAAAAACAAAAATCAATAAAAAATGTAGCAGCAAAGAAACTTGAATTTCAGCTTTAACTCCAAAACCTCTTGCGGGCACTGGAAGACTCCCGGACAACTCTGAAGGAGTTCCAGGCGTCTATGGTTGTAGTTTGAGAAACTGTGTCTGTCGCATTACCAGTTACACAGGTTCATCATGAAGTAGAACAGAGGAGGATTTTCTTAAACATGACAAATTTCAGCTGCAGTTTGCAAGTGGGAAGCCTGAGGCTAGATTTGATCTGTTTTCTTGTTTTACAGTTGTTCGCTCTTCCACTCCAACATGGAGCTTAGCTGGGAATGGGGGAGGCTGCACAGTGCTGGAGTTCATCTTTTCATGAAAACAATGTGTTAAAGTTGCACTCCGGATGCACAGGAACATCTCTGCCATGTAGAAACACCTTTTTTAAAAAAGCTTAACTGGAAACTCCCCCACCCCCCAAATGTGTGATTTTTTTTTTTTTTTTTTTTTTTTGAGGAAAGTCAAAAAGACACAAAAATGATGTGAAACACATACAGCAGTAAAGTTCAGCACACAAAAATCAAGTATTACACAGCAATAATATATAACCAAAAATAAGAAAGAATAATGGATCTGAAGTATGTATCTTGACTGATCCTCTTTGTGCCTCTGCGGCACACCACCAACCAAAATAATATTATAATTCTATTACCTCTAGTTTTGCGCAAAACCCAATTGTCGCAATAGAAAATCGATACAGAAAACACCGCATTTCGAAAATCCTCAAGCATTTTGCACTCTGATCTCAAGTGTTTTTTTTTAGACGTGTCAACACTTTTATTCACAATCTGCCACTCTAATATTCACAGAGCGCAGAGGCTGCCTTCAGCAAACCCAGTTGTGAGTGAGAAGGCCCAAGTCTGACCACGGTGACATCAACGGAGGTCCATAGCCAACGCGGAGGTCCATAGCCAACCTCCATAGCCAACGCGGTTTCTCCTTCCCCAGAGGAGCCATGCTCCGTGAGCAGCTGAGATTCACGCTGTAGTCAGCAACCCGTAACCATGGAGATGCACAACGCTATGTGCACAAGTATGTCTATTATACTATAGTAGAGCGCGTTGCTGCCATCTACTGGAATAAAAGAGCATTGCATCATCTGCCACACTATTACAGCACATACACCCGATAATGGTGATATTTTGATAAATGCCCACGGCACCCCTGATGATCGATCACTGGGTGCATCGGGTGTATGTGCTGTAATAGTGTGGCAGATGATGTAATGCTCTTTTATTCCAGCAGATGGAAGCAAAGCGCTGTACTATAGTATGATAGACATACTTGCGCAGATAGCGTTGTGCGTCTCCACGGTTACGGGTTGCTGACTACAGCGTGAATCTCAGCTGCGTTGGCTGTGGAGGTGTGCGGGGAAGGCGGCCTGACCTCCGCTGATGTCACCGTGGTCAGACTTGGGCCTTCTCGCTCACAACTGGGTTCGCTGAAGGCAGCCTCTGCGCTCCGTGAATATTAGAGTGGCAGATTATTGTGAATAAAAGTGTCGACACATCTAAAAAAAACACTTGAGATCAGAGCGTAAAATGCTTGAGGATTTTCGAAATGCGGTGTTTTCTGTATCGATTTTCTATTGCGATAATTGGGTTTTGCGCAAAACCAGAGGTAATAGAATTATTATTTTGGTTGGTGGTGTGCCGCAGGATTTTGTAAATATAAAAAGGGTGCCGCAGCTCAAAAAAGGTTGAAAATCACTGCCCTAGGGTGCAGCGGCACCCCGGTTGAGAATCACTGTTAGTACCTCGCTTTGCTGCCATCTACTGGAATAAAAGAGCATTACATCATCTGCCACACTATTACAGCACATACATCCGATAATGGTGATATCTGATAATTGCCCACGGCACCCCTGACGATGGATCACGGCACCCCGGTTGAGAATCACTGGTTTACAGAATGTTACCTTCTCTCTTTTAGAGGACAGATGCCTGTCCACTGCTGTGTTTTTGGGTCAAAGCACTCAACAGAGTCAAACAGCTTTCCATAGGATCCTCCACCAATGGCATAGATCTTCTTATTCATAGTAGCATAGCAGCCTACCTGGAAGAAAGGAAAAAAGAAAGATTCATGTGGAGATTACAGCACAGCTGTACAACAGCTTGTGGATTTTTTGCTGAAAACTAGAAGCACTCGGAGAGCGCAAACCTCCACCAAGGCCATAGGGTCACTGATGTCACATGGAATACCCTTTGGCAAAGAAACTTATTCCACATCGTTTCACGCATCTACCGTCATGTTTCAGATTCAGTGGTTAACCCTCTGGTGTCCGAGGGCATTTTTTGGACAGTTCACTCGCCTCGCACAAATGTTTTATTATTGCTGTTAACAGCTCTCCCTGCATCCCATAATCAAGTTTTATGTCTCTTTTTTTCAGGACACCTGTACTTTCAAAATATATATGCTATAGTTGTGTTTTATAAGTGTAATACAGGTTTACAATCAGAAATAAGAAAGGAAAAAGTAAAGCGGAAAATAACTTTCCACACACATTTATTCAAAACACAGCAAACTATAATAAACAACTGTTTTGACACTTTATAAAGGTAATTCGGGCTCTTGTGTGGAAGACTGTACAACAAAAAGGTTCTACAATAAACACAAATGCACACTTTGAACAATATATACAAAATAGTCTATGCGTTGTGTTTGTCTTCATCTGTCAAGAAAGATGACTTTAAGCTTGCTTTCAGCTTGTTTTCATCTTGGAATATAATACATGCCATTGGATTAATACACACGTTGTTGGAATAAACTGAACAGTGTTTGGTACTTTCCTGGAGTGACTGAGGTCATACCGGACTTTTCCATTGCAGATGGAGAGGCCCACGGGATGAACTCAGTGGTGAAGACGATGGAATATGTCTAAGATGATTTTAAAATGACAAAGTATGATCAAATGAACTATTAATGTAATAACAGTAAGAGTTGATTAGAAAATGTATGTTACAAATAAGTAAAATGAATGATTATGTTGGGAAAGTGTCAGTACACGGACCCACAACAGGAGGAGCAAATGAACGGACAATGAAGAAAGTCAAATAACAAAGCTTTACTGTTGTGAACACGCACAACAAACACAACAAATTACAATTTTGGTCACAAGTCGAATTCCACGGTGTCGTGTGGGCAGGCTCGACGATAGGAGACGTCTGTCCAAGTCGAACCGGAACCACCCGATTTCCTCTGCCACCGAACCCCGGGAATACTGGAGCCGCCAAGTCCCGAACTCCCAGGTGATCACTGCCTCCGCTCGTCGGATCCGGTACTGCTGGCGAGGAACAGAAACAGTCAGATTTGGGTGCGGCTGCACCCAACAACACGTGGGGGTGGAAAACACCACCTCCACCTCTACTCAGAAACAACGCTGTAATGTGGGAATAAGAGTACTTATCCAAATACGTCCTTTTCAGTCTTCAGTCGTTTTACACACAAGCAACAATGGATTAATCCGTATGGCTGGCTGAGTTTGTTACCTCCTTGGTAGAGCGATATCTCGGCAATGAGGTGGAGATGCCGTCCTGCTGATATACCTCCCTGTTGATTGATATCAGCTGTCTCAGGCAATGGGTGACAGCTGTCACCCTGGCTGCTCCGGTGAGGCGGCAGCGCCCTCCGGTGCCTGGAGCCCGCACTCCAGGCAGGGCGCCCTCTGGTGGTGGTGGGCCAGCAGTACCTCCTCCTCAGCGGCCCACACAACAGGACCCCCCCCTCAACGGGCGCCTCCTGGCGCACGACCAGGCTTGTCCGGGTGGCGACGGTAGAAGTCGGCCAGGAGGGCCGGGTCCAGGATGAAGCTCTTCTTCACCCAGGAGCGTTCTTCGGGGCCGTACCCCTCCCAGTCCACCAGATACTGAAAACCCCGGCCCAACCGTCGGACGTCTAGGAGCCGGTGCACAGTCCAAGCCGGCTCGCCGTCGATGATCCAGGCAGGAGGTGGTGCCGGACCCGGAGTGCAGAGGGGTGAGGTGTGATGAGGTTTGATTCTGGAAACATGGAATACTGGATGAATCCGCAGTGAGGCCGGAAGCTGAAGCCTCACTGCGGCGGGATTGATGACCTTGAGAATTTTAAACGGACCAATGTATCGTTCTTGTAGTTTCGGGGAGTCCACTTGTAGGGGAATGTCCTTGGTGGACAACCACACTTCCTGCCCAGGACGATACGTGGGAGCCGGGGTCCGCCGCCGGTCTGCATGGGTCTTCGCCCTCGTCAGGGCCTTCAACAAAGCAGAACGGGCGGCACGCCACACCCGACGGCACTTCCGTAGGTGGGCCTGGACCGAGGGCACACCGACCTCTCCCTCAACCACCGGAAACAACGGGGGCTGATACCCCAAACACACCTCAAAAGGGGAGAGGCCGGTGGCTGATGATACTTGACTGTTGTGGGCGTACTCGATCCAGGCCAGGTGGGTACTCCAGGCCGTCGGGTGCGCGGCTGTCACACAACATAGGGTCTGCTCCATCTCTTGGTTGGCCCGTTCTGCTTGCCAGTTGGTCTGGGGGTGATACCCGGACGAGAGACTGACCGTGGCCCCCAGTTCCCGGCAGAAGCTCCTCCAGACGTGCGAGGAGAACTGGGGACCGCGATCGGAGACGATGTCTGACGGTATCCCATGCAGACGGACGACGTGGTGGACTAGGAGGTCCGCTGTCTCCTGGGCCGTAGGTAGCTTCGGGAGGGCCACGAAGTGGGCCGCCTTGGAGAATCGGTCCACTATCGTGAGGATGACGGTGTTTCCCTGGGACGGCGGAAGGCCCGTGACAAAATCCAGGCCGATGTGAGACCAGGGGCGATGAGGCACGGGCAGCTGCTGTAGCAATCCCGATGTCTTGCGGTGGTCGGCCTTGCCCCTGGCGCAGGTGGTACAGGCCTGGATGTAACCCCGGACGTCGGCCTCCAGGGACGCCCACCAGAAGCGCTGCCAGACGACTGCCACGGTTCTTCGCACCCCAGGATGACAGGAGAGCTTAGAACCGTGACAGAAGTCCAGAACCGCAGCCCTAGCTTCTGGTGGGACGTAGAGTCTATTCTTCGGCCCGGTTCCGGGGTCCGGGTTTCGTGCCAGGGCCTCCCGGACGGTCTTCTCCACGTCCCAGGTGAGGGTGGCCACGATAGTGGACTCCGGGATGATGGGATCCGGGGGATCCGACGACTCCGTTCTGACTTCATCTTCATGTACCCGGGACAAAGCGTCTGATTTTTGGTTTTTGGTCCCGGGACGGTAGGTGATCCGGAAGTCAAAACGGCCGAAGAACAGTGACCAGCGGGCTTGCCTGGGATTCAGCCGCTTGGCGGTCCTGATATACTCCAGGTTCCGGTGGTCAGTGAAAACCGTGAATGGCACGGACGTTCCCTCCAACAGATGTCTCCACTCCTCAAGAGCCTCTTTCACCGCAAGGAGTTCTCGATTGCCGACGTCATAGTTCCGTTCGGCCGGGGTCAACCTGCGGGAAAAATAGGCACACGGGTGAAGGACCTTATCGGTCTTCCCGCTCTGGGACAGCACGGCTCCTATCCCTGAGTCCGAGGCGTCCACTTCAACCACTAACTGGCGGCTAGGATCGGGCTGCACCAGAACGGGTGCAGACGAGAAACGCCGTTTCAACTCCTTGAACGCGGCATCGCAACGATCCAACCAGGTGAAGGGAACTTTTGGCGAGGTCAGGGCTGTCAGGGGGCTAACTACCTGACTGTAGCCCTTAATGAACCTCCTGTAGAAATTTGCAAAGCCGAGGAACTGTTGCAGCTTCCTACGGCTTGTGGGTTGGGGCCAGTCTCTCACCGCCGCAACCTTGGCCGGATCAGGAGCGACGGAGTTGGAGGAGATGATGAACCCCAGGAAGGACAAAGACGTGCGGTGGAACTCACACTTCTCGCCCTTCACAAACAGCCGGTTCTCCAACAACCGCTGCAGGACCTGACGTACATGCTTAACATGGGTCTCAGGGTCCGGAGAAAAGATGAGTATATCGTCCAGATATACGAAGACGAACCGGTGCAGGAAATCCCGCAAGACATCATTAACCAACGCTTGGAAAGTCGCGGGAGCGTTTGTGAGACCGAACGGCATGACCAGGTACTCAAAGTGACCTAAGGGGGTGTTAAATGCCGTCTTCCACTCGTCTCCCTTCCGGATCCGAACCAGGTGATACGCATTTCTAAGATCGAGCTTGGTGAAGATTTGGGCTCCATGCAGGGGTGTGAACACCGAATCCAACAGGGGCAATGGGTATCGGTTGCGAACCGTGATCTCGTTCAGTCCCCTATAATCAATGCATGGACGAAGACCGCTGTCTTTTTTACCCACAAAAAAGAAACCTGCACCCATCGGGGAGGTGGAATTCCAGATCAACCCGGCGGCTAACGAGTCTCGGATGTAGGTCTCCATTGATTCGCGCTCAGGCCGTGAGAGGTTGTACAGCCTGCTGGACGGGAACTCACTGCCCGGAACCAAATCAATGGCACAATCATAAGGACGGTGGGGGGGAAGGGTGAGCGCCAGATTCTTGCTGAACACGTCGACAAGGTCGTGGTACTCCACCGGCACCATCCCCAGATTGGGCGGGACTCTGACCTCCTCCTTAGCCTGGGAGCCGGGAGGAACCGAGGAACCTAAACATACCCGATGGCAGGTCTCGCTCCACTGAACCACTACCCCGGACGGCCAATCGATCCGGGGATTGTGTTTCAACATCCAGGGAAACCCCAAAATCACTCGGGAGGTAGCAGGAGTCACAAAAAACTCGATCTCCTCCCGGTGATTTCCGGACACCACCAGGGTTACAGGTGGTGTCTTATGCGTGATTGGAGGGAGGAGGGAGCCATCTAGTGCTCGCACCTGCACAGGCGAGGTAAGCGCCACCAGAGGGAGCCCCATCTCCCTGGCCCATCTGCTGTCTAACAGATTCCCTTCAGAGCCCGTGTCCACCAGTGCTGGGGCTTTCAGGGTTGATTCCTCATAAAGGATCGTAACTGGGAGTCGTGTGGCAATGTGGGTGTTTCCCACGTGAATGTCTCGGCCCACCCTTAGCCCAGTCTCTAGGGGCGGGCGTTGGTGTTTAACCGCTCGGGGCAGTCTCTCACTTGGTGCTCTGTCGAGCCACAATTAAAACACACTCCGTGGGCCTGCCTCCTCTGTGCAGCTGGTGCCCTAAATGTTGCCCTGCTCGTGTCCATAGCTTCGTCAGCAGGGGGAGCTGTAGCCACACGGAGCGCCGGAGCCGTGGGGCGTGGGGAAGGCGGGACGCGGTCGGACCCGGAAGGGAGAGGGACGGCGCGTGCCCGGCCACGCCCTTCGTCTCGTTCCCGACGACGTTCTTCTAACCGATTGTCTAATCGTATGACCAGATCGATAAGCCCATCTAAATCCCGCGGTTCGTCCTTAGCCACCAGGTGCTCCTTAAGAACCAATGACAGTCCATTTACAAAGGCGGCGCGGAGGGCAGTGCTATTCCAGCCGGACCTCGCAGCCGCGATGCGGAAGTCGACTGCATAGGCAGCTGCGCTCCGACGCCCCTGTCTCATTGACAGTAGCACTGTTGAAGCGGTTTCTCCTCTATTGGGGTGATCGAACACGGTTCTGAACTCCCTCACAAACCCATCAAATGTCTGAAGGAGCCGTGAGTTCTGCTCCCAGAGCGCTGTAGCCCAAGCGCGTGCCTCACCGCGAAGCAGGTTTATTACATAAGCTACCTTGCTAGCATCGGTCGCGTACATAACAGGACGCTGTGCGAAGACGAGCGAACACTGCATAAGAAAATCCGCGCACGTCTCCACACAGCCTCCGTACGGCTCTGGGGGGCTTATGTATGCTTCCGGAGGAAGGTGGGAGGGGTCGTTGAACAACCAGTGGAACGTCTATGTTACGTACAGGGTCTACGGGAGGGAGAGCCGCAGCGGCGCCCGGAGGGCGCGCTTCCACCTGCGCGGCGAGAGCCTCCACCCTGCGGTTCAGGAGGACGTTCTGCTCGGTCATCAAATCTAACCGAGTCGTGAAAGCGGTGAGGATCCGCTGCAACTCACCGATTACCCCTCCTGCGGACGCCTGCGCGTCCTGTTCTTCCATTGGCCGTTCAACAGCCGGGTGACGCCCTTCGGGATCCATGACGATGGCCGAGATATCCTGTTGGGAAAGTGTCAGTACACGGACCCACAACAGCGGGCGCAAATGAACGGACAATGAAGAAAGTCAAATAACAAAGCTTTACTGTTGTGAACACGCACAACAAACACAACAAATTACAATTTTGGTCACAAGTCGAATTCCACGGTGTCGTGTGGGCAGCCTCGACGATAGGAGACGTCAGTCCAAGTCGAACCGGAACCACACGATTTCCTCTGCCACCGAACCCCGGGAATACTGGAGCCGCCAAGTCCCGAACTCCCAGGTGATCACTGCCTCCGCTCGTCGGATCCGGTACTGCTGGCGAGGAACAGAAACAGTCAGATTTGGGTGCGACTGCACCCAACAACACGTGGGGGTGGAAAACACCACCTCCACCTCTACTCAGAAACAACGCTGTAATGTGGGAATAAGAGTACTTATCCAAATACGTCCTTTTCAGTCTTCAGTCGTTTTACACACAAGCAACAATGGATTAATCCGTATGGCTGGCTGAGTTCGTTACCTCCTTGGTAGAAACATATCTCGGCAATGAGGTGGAGATGCCGTCCTGCTGATATACCTCCCTGTTGATTGATATCAGCTGTCTCAGGCGATGGGTGACAGCTGTCACCCTGGCTGCTCCTGTGAGGCGGCAGCGCCCTCCGGTGCCTGGAGCCCGCACTCCAGGCAGGGCGCCCTCTGGTGGTGGTGGGCCAGCAGTACCTCCTCCTCAGCGGCCCACACAACAGATTATATGAGTTGTTTTTCTGGCAGTTAGAAAGAGGAACTGAGGAAAAGTTGTTTTTGTGCAGAGGCAGAGACAAAAAAGGAAGTTGATGATGTCGCAAGCGAGGCCAGAAGAGCTGATGATAAAAATAACTGTTCAGAACATTAAGATGTAATAAGATATGAAATGAATAATAATGAATGAAATGTTGTATATGATCATATGAATTGCTTTTATGTGAAAAAGAGTTGAAATGAAATGATTGAATATGATTAAATGTGATTGATGTAACATGATTTAGAAAAGATGTGTTTCTCGGAAAAGATGTGTTCAGAAAAACAGGAAACTTGCGCAATAGATTTACTGACAATCGGGACATCAGTTATCGTCAGTCAGGAAATGTTCTCCAGATGGCTTCCAGTAAAAGAAGGGGGTAAGGGAGGAGGTTTGGACTCATCATCATCCCCATGGTAACCAAGATCACTTAATCAACAACAAGAGTTTTCGTATAAAAACTGTACAACAACAGGAAACGGGGTTATTCTTCCAGGAAGAGGTGCTGTTGTCACTTCTCCGCTGCTACGAGGAGATCACAAGACTTGACCATCTTGTGAGCTGCAACTGGAATCGAGGAGCGAGAGGATTGGAGACATAAGAGATTATTTGAGAGAGTTTTCAACTCCCACTCAGGCCGTCCAGTCATGAAGTAGCAGAGCATTGGAGAATAATCACTGGCCTTAAGTCTGAGTGGGGAAGTTTCAACGTTTTCTCTCTCATGGAGC
Source organism: Thalassophryne amazonica (assembly GCF_902500255.1). NCBI lineage: Eukaryota > Metazoa > Chordata > Actinopteri > Batrachoidiformes > Batrachoididae > Thalassophryne > Thalassophryne amazonica. Next base: position 44,217 of record NW_022986425.1, read on the forward strand.
ATCACATCTTTCCAGAATGGATTAGATCAACTTTTGGTTGATTGAAGAAGGAATAAACTCTTATGTGGATTTATTTCCTGAAGGATATAAACTCTTATGTGGATTATTTCCTGAAGGATTACAACATCACAAGGATCGTGGTCAGCTAACAACTAAAAGCTGATGAAGAGGAGACCAAGTTCATCGAACTGGGGATTTTAACATCAAAAAAACCTCCCTCCCTCACTCCTAGAAAATTTGTTGATAAGTTAATCCAGTCCAGTCAGAGTAAGATCAGATAGCATTATTGAATCAAAAACAAAAATCTCTGCCAATCATTATTCTGATTATATTTGAATTACTGTTGTGAAATTATCATCATATAACCGATTTTGATTATGTTGTCAGCACTTGCAAAACCTGCAATAAATTTCCAAGCATGCAGTTAAAGTGTTAAGGCTCGGACATTGGATTTATTGATTCTTCTTAAGGTGTAAAAGTTAATGTTTTTTGGGTGTATGACATCAAAACGTGCTCTAAAAGGTTAGTCTGGTTTTTAACGAAATTAACGCATCCTGGGGACTCGCTGTACGAGTCACTAAAATTAAAATCTAGCAACATTCCAAGAGCCCTGATCCATAAGAGGAGAGCTGCCGTTAACGGGCGTGGCCGGCTCGTATCCTGGTTCCAGAAGGAGGCTATTCGACCGGGGTGCGAGATCAGCGTCAGCGGGGTGGACGTCCGGATGGAGGCAGTGAGCGGCTAGACGAATCTCCTCGCCACCAGCTTAAACAGCCTTTGTGCAGCCCCGCCGGGTAATACCCGCGGAGACACGAAGGTCGGACCCCAGAGACGGAGAGCTGGTCTTATATGAAGCGGGATCTGACACGTGGCGCCCGAACAGGGACCTGACGAAGTGTAGTCGGGTCCGAGGAAGAATCCTGGCCAAAGGAGAGTCTTTTGCCATTGGATAGGTGGGAAGCTCCTGAGTGGATCACCAAGGGATACAGTGTTGTGGAGAGTGTCGGCTGATGGCCTGTATAGGTCCAGTAACGGCTTGAAACACATCTGTTTTCCAGAGAGGTGAGAATTTGGAGGCGACCACCAGAAGGACGACGTAAAGACAACAGGAGTAAGCATCCCAGGGAGCTGGGATCAAGGACGAGAAGCAGACGTGTCACTGCTGGATCGTCTGAACTGGGACGAGAAGTAGACGTGTCACTACTGGATCGTCTAAACTGGGACGAGAAGCAGACGGAGATAGCCTGCTGGATCGTCACAAAACGACGAGGAAGGGAAGCAGACGAGGGAGCCTGCTGGATTGGATCGTCAAAAAGAGAGCAGGTATGAGAGTATACCGTGCAAAATGGTGATCTACAAGAGAGAGTAGGATCATCAACCCGTGAGGTTCCTGAGGGGAGAAGCGGGAAAAGGAGTAGCTGATTTGGAGTTAACCTCTGGAATTAGCGCTGAATAGCCAAGTAGTCTGTCACTCATCCCTGACTCAAGGCGCCAAGAGAGGCTTTGAGAGGCAGACGACTCGAGACGACAAGGACCATAGCTGAAGTCCAAGGAGACGACAGTGGTGGAATCGACAATCTCAGCAACCAAGAGAATAAAGAAAGGACAATCATTACGAAACAGTAAGGTTAGTGTAAAGACAAGCAGTAAAAATATGGCTGAAGGAGCGTCAGGACCTGTAGCAACCCCTGGATCCGAACCAGACGGGGGAAAAGAAGTGAATATTCAACCACACAGAGTAGTATTGTATGGACGAGGATATAATTTTTGGGCAGAAACAGTTCAAAATTATGTCAGAGATCAAAATGTAGAACCTGATGAAGAAAGTTTCAAGGAAGCTATGGCAGACACAGTACACAGATTAGGGGTATATTATCCAGGTCAGCATAAAGAGGGGCAGATCCTGGCCGTATTGGCAAGCTCACCAGTCCCAAAAGACAAGGCGGGGACCAGAGATTGGCTTGAGTGGTGGTGCAAAATTCTCGAATAAGGGTGGCAAAGAGGACAAATCACCACTTTAATAAGTCCTGAGAAAAGTTATGACCCCGTAGTGAAAATGACAGCTGGGTTGTTGGGAGTAGAGACGGTCCTGGTTGATGTTAAGGCAAAAGCAGCGTCCGTATATGCCGAATGTAAGTCCGTGGCAGAACGACTAAAAGGGGTAGGAAGAATGCTTATGATGGATGATAAGGATGGAAGTCAGATCCTCAACACTGGAGACGAGAGCAAAACAGATTCCCAGGCCAACTCTGAACCAAGTGATGAGGAAAACAAGCCAGAAGAAAGTGAAGATGAATTAACAACCCAGGGAGGTCCTAATTTTGGAATAAATGGTCAAGAAGATAAAAGCCCGGACCAGCTCCTCACAAGCTTTGACCCAGAGTGGCAAAAATTGCCCTTAGGAAGTGTGAGAGGAACAACCTCAAACAGTTAAAAAACATACAGAATGCCTGATTGAGCAGGAGAGAAGACGAAGAAGCCTTCAGGGAGTATCTGGACAGATATTCCGTCGGTCGCCGGAATGTGGGCCCAGAAGCTTGAGACAGTTTAAATCTGAAGAATGTGTTCCCGGACCGAGTTACCATAGTAAAGAGGAAGGGCCCTCGCAGGAAATCTTTAGAAAAGCCAAAGCAAAACCCCACCATGTATACGGTGAGTCTGACTACATGGAAGACTTGAACCCTATGCCCGAAGGAACCAAAAAGATGGTGACCCAAGATGGAGGACGGGCATATCATTATTTTGGCAGTCCTTGGGATATAGATGGAGATAGTCTCATTGTCTTCAAAAATCCCAAATTGAAAATTGCCAACCGAAAATTCCGAGCACAACTCAAGGAGAAGGCAGGCAAAGAGTACCAAGAGGAGCTTAAAGACATAAAGAGGAGAAATCTGGAGGGAAAATCGATGGTGATAACAAGCGCACCACGAATGAATTATCATGCACTCATACATGTGCCCTTTGAAAGCTACCCAGGGAGGGAAAATTCAATCGAATACACGGAAAAAATGTTGAAAACTCTGGGAATAGCTATTGATATGGCCAAAGAACGCCAGCATCGGCGAGTGGTGATATGTGTGGACGGATTACGATCTGGACAAATGACATGGGAAGAGGCAGAAAAGGTTGCCATGGCAGCCGTGAACCTACACATGCGTATCCCAGGAGTATGGGGATCAATGAGAGAGATTGTGGTGGTCACTAGCAATGAGCATGAGCAAGATCGAGTGAGAAGGGCACTTGAAGCGGTGAATTTAGGACCAAATAGAGCAGGTCCAAAAAAGGGTGCAGTTGGAGCAAGTGGAGTGTCAACTAGTCCCCCGTTAGTGATGCAGCCCATTCCCATGGCGACAAGTGAGAAAAGATCAGCACATGCTGTGGGAGTGCAGCAGTTAAGGATTAAAACCCCATGACCAACACTCAAACAAGTTGCAAGTGGGCTCCAGACCATCACACACCCGACAGGCTCCCAATCTCGGATGAAAGAGCCTTTCCAGGCTCCTCCACCAGATAATGGAGAAGAGGATCCTATATTCATTCCTTTACCAGTCGGAAATACTGAAGCAACTGGGACACCCCGAAAGCCAGAACAGAACGGGGACCCACAACCACAAGACCTATGTCCTCCCCATGAATCTGATATGGATGAGGACCAGGAAAGAGAGTCAGAAGAGGAGATCAATCCACAAGACTCAGAAGAGGATGAACCGCTATCTGTGGTAGGAGAAAGCGAAGTCTCGCGCCCAGAACTACAAACTGGACGTTACAGAGGACGAAAGAAAGAAGTTGGGGTGTATAATGTGCGTGTAGCCTCTGAGAGAATTGCAAGAGATGTCAGAGTCAACCCAGTGGAGACCCGAGATAAGCGACAAACCTATGCTCCAGAAGTTGGACAAACTGGGTATGACATCCCAGAAGAGTGGATAGAGCGACAAGATGAGAAGAAAACTCTCGAGGTAACAGCTACTGTTGGAGAGTGGGCTAATATACTAATGTGGCCTTTCTATCCTACACTCACTGCCTGTAAAGAGTTAACAAATAACTTCAGAGTCGCCTATTTAGGCGTTGCCCATGATGTAATGCTGAGAAAACTAAAAACAGCAGCTTTACGCTGGTCACGGCAAGTGTTGAGAGAA
>NW_022986426.1:0-32500 GCF_902500255.1 Thalassophryne amazonica
CAACATATACATACACACACACACACACACACACACACACACATATACATACACACACACACACACACACACACACACACATATACATACACACACACACACACACACACATATACATACACACACACACACACACACACTCAATTCTGAGGAATAAATTATGGAATCACCCTGTAATGTTTCATTCCCAAAACTAACACCTGCATCAAATCAGATCTGCTTGTTAGTCTGCATCTAAAAAGGAGTGATCACACCTTGGAGAGCTGTTGCACCAAGTGGACTGACATGAATCATGGCTCCAACACAAGAGATGTCAATTGAAACAAAGGAGAGGATTATCAAACTCTTAAAAGAGGGTAAATCATCACGCAATGTTGCAAAAGATGTTGGTTGTTCACAGTCAGCTGTGTCTAAACTCTGGACCAAATACAAACAACATGGGAAGGTTGTTAAAGGCAAACATACTGGTAGACCAAGGAAGACATCAAATTATCAAGACAGAAAACTTAAAGCAATATGTCTCAAAAATCGAAAATGCACAACAAATGAGGAACGAATGGGAGGAAACGAGTCAACGTCTGACCGAACTGTAAGAAGCCGCCTAAAGGAAATGGGATTTACATACAGAAAAGCTAATCGAAAGCCATCATTAACACCTAAACAGAAAAAAACAAGGTTACAATGGGCTAAGGAAACGTAATCATGGACTGTGGATGACTGGATGAAAGTCATATTCAGTGATGAATCTCGAATCTGCATTGGGCAAGGTGATGATGCTGGAACTTTTGTTTGGTGCCATTCCAATGAGATTTATAAAGATGACTGCCTGAAGAGAACATGTAAAGTTCCACAGTCATTGATGATATGGGGCTGCATGTCAGGTAAAGGCACTGGGGAGATGGTTGATATTTTGGACACTTTTCTTATCCCATCAATTGAAAGGATGTTTGGGGATGATGAAATAATTTCTCAAGATGATAATGCATCTTGTCATACAGCAAAAACTGTGAAAACATTCCTTGCAAAAAGACACATAGGTCAATGTCATGGCCTGCAAATAGCCCGGATCTTAACCCAATTGAAAATCTTTGGTGGAAGTTGAAGAAAATGGTCCATGACAAGGCTCCAACCTGCAAAGCTGATCTGGCAACAGCAATCGGAGAAAGTTGGAGCCAGATTGATGAAGAGTACTGTTTGTCACTCATTAAGTCCATGCCTCAGAGACTGCAAGCTGTTAGAAAAGCCAGAGGTGGTGCAACAAAATACTAGTGATGTGTTGGAGTGTTCTTTTGTTTTTCATGATCCCATAATTTTTTCCTCAGAATTGAGTGAGTCCATATTTTTTTTCCCTCTGCTTGGTCTAAAAAAGTAACCGTTACTGACTGCCACAATTGTTTTTCCTGATTTCTTATAGTGTTTCTTAAAGCCAGAAAGTTGCCATCTGAAATGACTTTAGTTTTGTGTCATCTCTGTGATCTGCTTTTTTTCTACAAAATTAAAAAACTGAATGAACATCCTCCGAGGCCGGTGATTCCATCATTTTTGCCAGGGGTTGTATATGTAGGGACTAACCCTGTTGTGTCTGATGATTTGTGGACGTTCATGCTGGTTATACGGTCGCAAGAAAGGAGTTTTACAGCGATGCGTTAACAGCATGAACGTCCACAAATCATGAGACACAACAGGGTCATCCCCATTCGAATCCAATTCCATTGTTTGCACGGTTTATTTTCTGTAGGTAATTTGGTTGGTGAGGTTTACCACGAGGCAGGATTGCTCCAACAGCGGTCAGGGTGCGGAGTAATCCAAATGTGAAAATCCATCAAATGTGAAACAGTAATTCTGTATCAGAGTCCACATCAATACTTTTGTATGGTAGCTTAAATTCACCCATTTTGGCGGCGACATCGGTGCGCAACTCTCTCTTGCTCTCAGCTAACAGCCAGTGTTCCGTTTCTGCATCTTGTCACATAAATCAACAGTTCCGCGCCCCAACAATATTGCGCATGCGCAGTTGCACAGAGGACAGGAATGTCATCTCATCAGAACACTGGTCAGGCTGCGAAGTAATACATCCAAATGGTCAAATATTTTGCCACCATTACCCTGATATTATACTGTCTGAAATCTCACACGATTAACCAATCAGATTTGCAGAAAAAAATGTAATTGTATTAGAAATGTGTGTGTGTGTATGCTTGTGTGTTGTTGTGGAACTTGACTGATTAAACATCGTTCCTTCAGGTGCTGCCGCTGTTACCGACTGCATGCCCCCCCCGACTCGGCTGCTCTTCCAACCTGGTTCCGAGTGTCCAGTTGTTGACTTGCTTCGGGGTGTCTGCTGGAGCATGTTTGAAATCCAGTTCACGTAGAAAATCACTAACAAACTCTCTTAGTACGAGAATGCCTCACCAAAGAAATTACTCTGGTACTGGCAGCTCATGTTACAAGTAAAAACTCTCCATTTCCATTGAAATTTGCTAAATTTGCTGTTGCCATGACAACAGTGACAGGGAGGGCATGGTCTAGTGGTTTAGACCATTTTTGTGAGCTTAAGTACCTGATTGTCCAATATTTTGGAAACATGATGTATGTAAAAGGTAAAAATAACACAACCTAATAATTCCAGAGCTATTTGTTAGATTTAGAGTGTAGACTGTTATGTAATGTACAGTAAATAACATTCTGTCATAAGAAGAACTTGATGTTGGAGATTTTCTTATGTCTCTTAAGTTGTATATTTAGAGATTAGTGAAGGTTGAAGTTCCATTTGTACTTGAAACGGTCATGCCAGAGCTTCAGCCTCCGGAGGAGGACCTCCTGCCCGGCCTCGAGTCACAACTGCCAACAGAGCTGCTATACTGAAGATGTCCGGGGAGAACTGTGCATTTGTGAGGTATGTTTTGTGTCCCGTGCTGTGACTGGCTGCTGACCTGCGCACGGCGGTGATGGTCTCTCTGTTCTTGAAGCGGCTGAAGCGGGCCGTGTAGTTCAGTGTCTTCATGAAGACCTCGGACAGCTCCTGCTCGTCCTCAGCGCTCTCGTTCTGCTGCTTGCGGTGCTCCAGCAGCATGTGGACCTCAGAGTTCAACAGCGTCTCCGGGTTTTCAAACTCTGTTTCCAAATGACACAGGCGCGTCAAAACACAGGGGTTGCCAGCGTGCAGTCACGACACACTCACACGCACTTTTTGCCAGAGAAAACACGGTATTAATGAAGTCAGTCAGCTGGGGTCTGGAATAACAATGTGAAAGTAGAGCACAGATACAGACCAGGACCAGTGGACCTCTGATTCTGTGTAGGCATCCTCTTGATTCTCCTCGTGTGTGCAACATCATGTGCACACCATACTCCAGCTATGTTCTGCAAAGTGGCCATTAATACAGTATCCTATTCCACAGCAGCCAATAAGAAACCAGGCCGATTACCACGAGATAAAAACACACATCGTGGTGTTGAAGCTGTGCAGGAGGCAACTGATGAACTTCAAGATCAAAACCTGGGCTTAGGTTAGGATTGTGCATGAACAGCAACATGGGCTGTTTAAAGGTGGGCTCCCATTGCAGATTTTTGGTCTCAACTAATGGTCTGATTCCAAAAATGAGGAAATCAGGCCCAACTGTCCACAACAGCAACCTAAAGTTGTGTCAAACACTAAGTTACTGATTATTACAAGCAACTTTGAATGCAGCACCATGACACAGGAGGTACTGGGCAGTGCAACGGCACCATGTGCCATCTCAGAGGAAATGTCTGTTGCTATAACAATAAGTTAGAATCGTACAAACTGTTGCTGGCTGCTTCTGTCAATGAAATCACTCTGCTTCAAAACAGAAAGCAAACATACGTTTTTTCACAAATGTAAATTCTGAGTGTTAGTGTGAACCACTGGCCCAAAATGTCAACATGCATCAAGTACACTCACTGGCCACTTTATTAGGTACAGCCTGCTAGTACCGGGTGGGTTCCCCTTTTGCCTTCAGAACTATCTTAATCCTTCATAGCATAGATTCCATAAGGTGTTGGAAACATTCCCCAGAGATCTTGCTCCACATGGACATGATGGCATCACACAGTCGCCCATTCAACCAGCCTGTCCATTCTCCTCTGACCTCAACAAGACATTTTGGTCCACACAACACTGGATATCTTCTCTTTTTTGGTCCATTCTCTGTAAACCCTAGAGATGGCTGTGGGTGTAGATCCCAGTACATCAGCAGTTTCTGAGACACTCATAGCAGCCTGTCTGGAACCAACTACCATGCCACATTCAAAGTCACTTAAATCCTGTTTCTTCCCCATTGTGATGCTCGGTTTGAACTTCAGCAAGTCATCTTCACCACATCTAGATGACTAAATGCACTGAGTTGCTGCCATGTATAAAAAAATTAACTTTGGCCCTGTCATCATCACGTGACCAATTGTGCTATGTATAAATAAATTTTATTTTATTAATACAGCAACATAAGGATAGCCACTGCCAAATAAAAACAGATGCACCTTACGCCCCCTGTGATTATTCACTGTGAGCTCACGATGTGTCACATCAACGTTCAAAACCTTGCTCTGAATTTACAGGTTTTTATGCCCCGATTGGACATCCCTTTTTTTTTAATGTCCAGAACTAAGTGGACACCCGTCTCAATAGCAGGAGCTCACGGTTGTTGTTCGGTACTGAGTCAGCACAAACAGCCTGGATTTTATTGGTTTTGTCTTTTAAGAAACACGTTTCTATTGTTGTAAAGGATGACGTGTAGAGGTTTCTGAGTGAAACACGTGTCTGAAACTCTTCTTTCTGACTTGAACTCAGGTATGGCTGTTGTACCTGACTGTTCCACTAGATGTCGCACCATTACAAACGAGGTGTAATGTTTTTTTTATTTTTAAATCGTTGCCGTTTTTGTTGGAACATGTCGATAGTCTTCCGTGTTCATGAGTAAAGTAAAAACATTTAGTTGTAGTTGTTTTCTAACCTTTGGGGAAGAGAAGCTGAGACGCGTCTTCTTCAACATCACCGACGTGCTGCGGAGCCGCGCTGCTAGCCGCCATCACTCACAGCTAACTAACCGACTAACTAACTAACCAACTAACCAAACAACTAGGACCTCTGTGATCACAAACACACACCAAGCCCCGAACCGCTAAACACGCGCGCTTCTTCTTCTTCTTCTTCTTCCTCAAATTTTATTGGCGGTTTGCAAACCAACATGGTGCATTACTGCCACCAACTGGTTAGGAGTGGAGCATTACTAGATTTTGATGGAGGAATTGTACAGATGAGGGAGAGAGGAAAAAAACAAACAAAAAACCCCGGTACTGAATTCTCTTGATGTAATTGTAGAAAAGGAAAGTAATCCCTGAAGCGTTAAACTGCTCCGTCCTCGTGTTCTGACATCGTCTCGTAAAATTCTTCTCCGTCTGTTTGTCTGTCCCACAGATAGGTCTGTCCAGTAACATCTCCCTCCTGCACCTCAAACTCTGAGCGCTTTCATGTTTTCCACTGATGCTGAGACTCTGATTTAAACCTGTGTGACCTGGACGTAGTTGTGTGATTATTTCTTCTTCCCTGTGGGGAATATAAACTGCCCGTCTTTCCTGTGGCTGGATCTTTTGATCCATCAGTCTGTATATTTCATATTAAGGTACCACTGAACTCAACCGTACTTGTTACTGGCCTTTGACAGTTTCTCCATCTCAAAATCTACTTGGGGCACAGGAAAAAACCACAGGGGAATATTAGGCAGCTGTGTGTTAACGGGCCCAGTTTCTGAGCCTGAGAGTTTCCTACCCAACCACAACTATTAGATGTCGTTTCAGCGTGTGCTCCCAGCAGGTGTCCAAAACTGATTTGGTTGGATGTGTCTGACTGTGACCCTGTAAATTTGTCCAATAACTCATTGACAATTGGAGACGCCTCAAGGTCAAATGTAACTCTCTGACCTCTGTTTCTCCATGCTAGCTTTCTGTTTTTACACTTAATTATTTTTATATGTAAATATTAGCCTTTTAGCACAATAGCTTCCAGGTCACGTGATCAATTGTCTCAAAATCAATGAGGAATCATAATACTCCACTGGCTGCATGAGATACACCTCTTGTTTTTTTAATTATTACCTCCGCCGAGGAGGTTATGTTTTCGGTCGCGTTTGTTTGTTTGTCTGTTTGTCTGTTTGTTTGTCAGCAGGATAACTCAAAAAGTTTTGAACAGATTTTGATGAAATTTTGTGGAGTGGTTGGAAATGACAAGAGGAACAAGTGATTAAATTTTAGTGGTGATCCAGATCGTGATCTGGATCCAGGAATTTTTTTAAAGGATTCTTCACCATTGCGGGATAGGGGGAATTTTGACATTCTAGTTTCTAACTCCACAAAAACAAGGCAGAAAGGCTTGAAAAAATGAGGGTGTAACATAGTCAAATGTTCTATCAAACAACAAAGTTTGGTGATGATCGGATCTGGATTCTGGATCTGGTGATCCAGAATATGCAAAAATATAGGGAAAATAGAAAACGTGTCAGTGTGAGGTGACAAATGAAGCTAGAGATGCACAACTAACACCAAATTGTAGCTGAATCTGTACTGATTCAGTAAGGTGTCATCAGATTTGATGTAGCTTCAAATGTTATGGAGCTAGATCCAGAAGAAAACCGTCATTACCGAAAAATAGTTTTTATACAATAACCTTTGAACTAATAAAGACATAAAAGTGATTCCAAGTTCTAGTGGTATGTTTTCATGGTCAAGGATGTCAAATATAAAGGAAAGAAAAGTGTATGTATCATAGTTTTGGTTGTAACACTGAATTGTTGAATAGATCACTGAGCCAAGGAGGGAATCTCTTTAGGGTCAGTGACCCTATGGCCTTGGCGGAGGTTTGCACTCTCTGAGTGCTTCTAGTTTATTTATTTATTTATTTATTTATTTTATTATATAACAAACATGGCTGTGTGTCATCAAAAGTTACACAGATGAGGGAACATTCAAGTGATACAGAATGAGAAATTCAATAATTAACAAGATAAATAAAATAATTAAATAGCAAGGACCTTATAGTGCATTCAGTCCATGGAGTCCAGGGGGCAATCAGACAAGTAGGAATACATTTTCACTGCTTTAGGTTCATTCATACAGTTCAAGGATTTCATGTATAATTTAAATTAATTTGTGAAGAATGTAGAGTTCGGGGAGCATTTTTGGATTTTACATTTGTGGATAAAAAACTTGGCAAGACATAAAATGAAATTCGTACAGAGTTCTTCTTTTTTTAGATTTCATAGGAGTACCAAAAATAACAATATCTCTATTTAGTGAGACTGGAAAAGATAAGATTGCTGTATTGATCCATTGTTGTATGTCGTACCAGAATAATTGGACTATATCACAGAAGAAAAAATGATGATCAGTACTTTCAATATCTTTTTCACAAAAGGATCATATATTTTCTTGGATTTTGAAGCGCATTTGAAGTAATTCTTTGGATGAATAAATGTTATTCATAATTTTAAAGTGTGTTTACTTCACTTTAGGAGCTATAGGAAAGGTTCGATACATTGTTCTTAGTTTTATTATTGTCTTTTTTCAAATTTGTTCATTATATCATTTTTATTTTGTAATCCTGGAAACATTTTTTCTGTTAGACAACTTCTTATGAAATAATGATTACATTTTTGGTCTAGAATTGGAACGCCCTGTACTGATAAAGGCATACTGGGGTGTAGAATTTGGTTTGCTACAATGCTGGCTGAGAGGAAAACAAATTATTTGGGAAGTGCATTATATAAATGTATAAAGTCTAAGTACGAGGGGTTAAAATTGTTGTGTGTTGGGGGGGCGTGGCTGGATGTTTTGGTGTTCTTTTCTTTTCTTTGCTCTCCAGGTGGCATGAGGGCTGATTTGTCTGTGAAGAAGGTGCTGGCTGAAGAGTCTTCACCCTCATCAACATCATGGAAAGCACCTGTGATTGGTGCTCACGTGCAACCTGGACGACTTGCAGCTGAAGCAGATAATTGGATGGCGTTCTGCATTTAAGTCGTGTGATTTGAGCAGAACTGCCGGGAACTCGACCTTGTGATGTTCGTTTGTGAGACGCTGAGGACCGCGCCTGGGTTTTGACACATCGAGCCCGTGAAGCAGGGAGGGGTGAGGACACATGCTGTCAGCACACACTAAAGGTAATTAAGTGTTTAAGTAATTGTTGATAGTAACTTGGTGTTTTGTTACACAGTATACTGGAATTGTGAAGAGAATTGTGCAGTTTGCTTCTCACTGCTGTGGCGTGAAGGATAAGTGATCCTCCACTTGTTGTGAGAAGCTGCTCATTTGCATAAAGTAAAAAAAAGGACACTGACCTGAGTGTGTTGCTGATAGCGTGTGTTTATTGGAAGATATAGATGTATCTGTTGACTTACCTCACCTTCTCTTTGCTTCACAGAGAATCAGTTTGCCGTGTCCACCTGGGGGGTGTTTGGCGGTGGTAGGAAGTCCAGGAGCGCCGGCTTTAATCCTTGCGGGCGCTGGAGAGCGAGCCACGAATCACTCCACCAGAGGGACGTTGTTTTTATGTTTTTACACTTTTAAGCACAGGTGAATAATAAATAGTTTCTGTTTGGAACCGCTTTCTGGTTATTTTTAGCGCTGGGTCCTGTCTGACGCAGGTCCGCTCCTCAACCTGCGTCGACACATAACAAAACATGTTTTAAGCAAAATTGATCGTAATTCATCAGCTTTCCCTCATTGTTCATTAGGTGTGATATAGACCAAATATTCTTCTTAAACCAGTCTTTGTAAAATAGTGATTTATTGCGATGTAGAATGTATCTGTTATTCCTTATTATTATTGAATGTGGAGAATAGTTGTGGACATGTAGCATTTTTTTCACTTTTTTGAGTTCATTATGGTGACGGCATTTGGTATAAAAGATTTTTTGAAAGAACCTTTGGCCAGAGGAGCTCTGTAGCGCCTCCCAGACTTCAAGAGCTCAAACTGACAGGACAGAGGATGCGAGCTGTCTGCCAGGACTCTCTCAGCTTTCCTCCTCATCCTGTCAATGTAAATGTGGGCCAGAGTCTTCTGGGGTTTTCCCACAATTTTCCCCGCCATTTTTACAATTCTATTTAATTTGTCCTTACATTTACAACTCAAGTGACCAAACACAAAGATGAAATGTTAAAATACTCTCAATATGTGCAGAATACACAAGCTCTAAAATCTGCGGATTAACACCAAGACAACTCAATCTTCTGAGAAGACTGAGTCGCTGTGAACATTTCTTAAAGATAAAATCAGTGTTTTCAAAGAAGCTCAAGTGACTATCAAGAACTGTACCAAGATATTTAAAAGTTTCAACCATTTCAACAAGCTGGCCATCGAGTGAAACTGGCTGCACGGTCAGTTCTTGCTTTGTGTGAAAAACAAGCTCCTTTGTCTTAGACACATTGATTTCCAGCTGGCTGTCGAGACACCAAGCTTCAAGAGCCTTAATGTGAGCGAGATAGGAGGCTTCACCAGAGGAGTCACACTTCTGTAGCAGGCCGACTAGGGCCATGTCATCCGCGTATTTAATCAGTTTAAAGTTTGTGTCATTAACTGCAAATTCGTTTGTAAAAAGAGAGAAGAGCAGAGGTGAAAGAACGCTACCCTGTGGCCAGCCAGTGCTTATGATGAGCTCTCCTGACAGAAACAAACTCTTTGAGGGCGACAAGACAGAAAGTCTCTGATCCAGAGCATCAGGCCCTTTTCAACATTTAAATCAGCCTTTTCAGAAGAATATGTAATTTCATAGAATTAAAAGCTGCACTGAAGTCTACAAACAAAACCCGAGTGTATGCTTTAGCAAGTGAAAGCTGCTTTGAGATCATGTCCAGCAAGATCAATCCGGCATCATCAGTACCTCTGTCCCTCTTATAGGCAAACTGCAGAGGGTCTAGTTCACGTCAGGACGTCAACTAAAACTCTCTCCATAGTTTTACATAAGAGGATTTGAAAATCATTGTATTCTTTTTTTTACATTTTACACAATGTCCCAACTTCATTGGAATTGGGGTTATATATGGTGATGCTCAGGGCGGAGCCCTCATGTCCAGCAAGTTTGCAGGATCTACAATTATGTATGTGGGCGTGACAGCTGTTGGAAATGAAACGGTGTGCTCTGAAACGCTCGCCAAAGTTTGATGAACCATAGCAGCCACGCCTTTTGATCTACAGAAATTCTGTAGAGCACAAACAGAGGGGCCAGGTGTGTTCAGGGGCCGACCCTCATCATACATGTGAAGTTTCAAGTCATTCAGGCACAGTATGGAGTTATCATGACTTGATGTTCCTGTTGTGTGTTGGGGGGTTTGGCTGGACATTTTGGTGTTCTTTTCTTTTCTTTGCTCTCCAGGTGGTATGGAAACTGATTTATTGTCTGTGGAGAAGGTGCTGGCAGAAGAGTCCTTCACCCTCATCAATGTGATATGCAGCACCTGTGGATGATGCTCACGTGCAACCTTAAAGACTTTCAGCTGAGGCAGATAATGAGATGGCGTTCTGCATTTAAGCCATGTGTGATTGGAGCAGAATTGCCGGGAACTCGACCTTGTGACGTTCGTTTGTGAGACGCTGAGGACCGCACCTGGGTTTGACACATCGTGCCTGTGAAGGAGGACGGGTGAGGGACGCATGCTGTCAGCACACATCAGAGGTGATTGATTGTCTGAATAAGTGTTAACAGTAACTTGGTATTTTGTTATGCAGTATATGTGAATATTGATGAGTTGTGCAGCTCACTTCTCACGGCCGTGGCGTGCAGACAGATGATCCTCCACCTGTTGTGAGAAGCTGCTCATTTACATAAAGCTTAAATTCAGACCTGAATGTGTTGCTGATAGTGTGTGCCTTTGAAGGATATTAGTTGTAGCTGCTGACTTACCTCACCTTTTCTATCCTTCGCAGAGTCGGTTTGTCGTGTCCACCTGGGGGGTGTTTGGCGGTGAATGTGAGTCCAGTAGCGCCGGGCTTCGATCCCTTTGGGCGCTGGAGAGCGCGCCGTCCTTCGCTACGCCAGATAAACACACTTTTTGTTTGTACACTGAGTATTGCACAAAAGGGGGAAAAATAAATTGTTTTGTTTTTTCTGGAACCGCTTTCTGGTTATTTAGCACTGGGTTCAGTCAGACGCAGGTCCGCTCCTCAACCCGCATCGGCACATAACAGTTCCATGTCGAACGGACAAAATGGCAGCGCTATAGCAGCCACACCCTTCGACATAGAGAAAAGCTTTTGATCAGTATAGTGTCTGGATTATCTGAAATAAATTTTAAGTGAACTATACAAAATCCTTAGGAGGTCGTTCAAATACAATGTGTGGAAATCACGCCAAAATTACATGAAAATTCAAAATGGCCGACTTCCTGTTTGGAGTAGCAACTGCAGTAGCAGGTTGGCTAGTGTGCCTCGACACCTTCAGCAGCAGGGGCTGCTAGTAGCATCCAGTGAGCTCATAAGCTCCCGCAGCTGGCAGTCAGACTGGCCCCAGCAGCAAGTGAGCTAGCAGGCTTCAAAGGCGGCAGTGGCAGCTAGCAGCTCCAGCAGCAAGTGGACCGGGAGCACTTGATAGCTTTAGTGGCAGCAGCTCCACTGGCAGCAGGTGCAGCGGCAGTTCCAGCTAGCAGGCTTGAGCAGTAAGTCAGCGAGCAGGCTTTGAGTGAGCAACCCTTTATTCTTGCTGACTTAGGGGGTCACACACCAAGGGAGATGAATAATAATAACAATAATAACAAGGGTGGGTCTGTTATTTAGGGTCAGAGTGGTATGTGGGGCCGGTGTGGGGCGTGGGCCATTTGTCCTGTCCTGCTGTGAACTCGGGGACCTACTCTGGGGCTTGTGGGGTCCAGGGTGCCGCGGCTCGTTGGGGAGATACGTGTTGTGGTGGAGTGTTTGTGATGACACTGGGAGGTGAACAGCTGCTGAAGGGATGGGGGCCGTGGTCTTTGGGGGCCGTGGTCTTTGGGGGCCGTGGTCTTTGGGGGTGCTGTCCCACTCTTGCTTGGGTGGTCTCCTGATCTTGGGCTTTGGTGTGCGGATTGAGGTCAGGGGAGTGTAAAGAATAAATGTAAATATATGCTATTTTACTCATAATTAGCTTTGCATGCTAACAATGCTAAAAGTTACCAAACTGAATAAAAGGTTTTGTGTTCATTATTTTCAAAAAATAAATGTTTAGAAGTATGTACACCATGCAGGTTTAAATGAACTAGATACTGTATTGAATGAATAAAGTTGAATAGAGTGTATACTTGTGCCATAATGTGTTTAAGGGTTTTATCATGATGTCAAATGAATGAAAATGTGTATGTTTATGCTTTGACAGGTGTTCAACTGATTTATGATGGTTTTGAAATGATAGAATATTATACGGTTTGATTGATTGAAATATGTGCTTAAACACATATTTCAATCAATTCAAATCAATCAATTGAAATATGTTTTAAACATGTTGGTTTAAAACATGTCAGACACTGACCATTTTTAATAAAGTCATTTTTATGCCTGACATGATGTTTCATGATATGTTCAAAGGTCATGAGGTCAAGATGTGGACTGCAAATAATATTGTTGTTGCCTGTTTCTAATCAAATGGTTTGTACATTTATGTTTGAACTATGCTGATCAATAATGTACAGTTGAATGACTGTACTATTCAAAATTAATTGCTGCTTGCTGTATTCTGTAAAATGTGAGTAATTTCATACTTTGACTGTGTGAAAGAATTTTGCTTCCACAGGAGAGAACAATGACTGGGTTATTTCTTATCTTAAGCCAACCTTGAGAGTGTTTGGAGAAACACAATAACATCACTCTGAACTGAACTGAACGTGGACCTGTTCTCATACAACAAGAAGACAACTGATCTACATGAATTAATTAGTTAGACTTGCCGCGAAGGCAGAGTGGGGGTGTATATGCTGGTAAACCTCTGCACCCAGGGCGATTATCAGATCAGTTTCCATCACAACGAGGGACTAAGGATTAACAACAATGCCTGCTTTATGGACTAACTTTAATACTTCATTTCTACCATGGAGTTACATTATTACATGTTGGTGCTCAGACCGAGGACATGTGGGACTGGGAGCCCCGCCCGGACAGATTGACATGTGGGACCGGGAGCCCCGCCCGGACAGACTGACGTGCAGGACCGGGAGCCCCGCCCGGACAGACTGACGTGCAGGACCGGGAGCCCCGCCCGGACAGACTGACGTGCAGGACCGGGAGCCCCGCCCGGACAGACTGACGTGCAGGACCGGGAGCCCCACCCGGACAGATTTCTGGACTGCAAGTTTAAAAACCTGTTTGAAAAGAAGAGTGTCCAGTTTGCTGCACAATGCTGTGGGTATCGGTTTTGTGGCATGATTAAAGATGTCTGCATTCTGAATCAATTTTTACACAAAGATGAGTGATTTTTGATGACTGATCTGCTGTTTTAATAAACCTGGTAGGATTAACTTGAATTCAAATTAATGTTGTTTGAGTATTCTATTTGCACTGCCCACAGACTCACGAGGGGAAACCTGAGATTTTCTGTGTTTTGAGAAAAGGTTATTTTCCCCAACAGGGGACAGCTGGGGGACTGGGGTGGTGTCATGGGGGGACCTGCTGGCTGTTTTGGGGGAGTCTCGGGTGGTGGGAGATGTGTCGCTTGTGGCTTGGCTCTGGGGTTTTGGTACTGCCCCTTGTCTTTGGGCTGGGTCTCACCCTTATAGGCTTGGCTGTTCCTGCCCGGACATGGGGTTTGGACATGCTGGCTCTTTGGCCCTCGTCCCCCTGCTGCCTGCTTCTCCCTTGGAGGGTCATGGCCTGTGTGGTGCGGTTATGGGGTGCTACGCCTGTGTGCCTATGCAGTCGCCCTGTGTGCTTCTCCTTGTGTGCAGGGTTATTTCCTCTGCTTCCATGGGGGAGGAGGTGTGCGGGGTGCGTCTGGTTCCTTCTGTTCCTCTGGCTGTTCCGGTGGCCCTGGTGGGTGCCCTTCCTGGCCCCTGGGCCCTTCTACTGTCCTTTTTCTCCTTGTTGCTCCTGGGGCCCTGCATCCTGGACCACTTTCCATTGGTTGCATACAATCACCCATTTGGCTTCTGGCATGCTGGAGTGGTCCATGTCATATGGTAAGGTTCTGTACTTTTGTCTTGGCCCAACACACCAGCCACAGTAGTGATCAGATATTTAGCTGTAACCTGGGTCTCTATGTGTGGATGGTTAGGTGTTCATGGCCATCATTTTGGGTGTTCCAAGGGGGATCAAGACTCTGGTGTCCTAGATTAGGGTATGGATGCTCACTAACTAGACATCAGACTGTTGCTGTCACTGCTTGTTCATGTGTGGTCTGTCCTGGTACTGTATGCTGTATTGTTCGGGTCCTGTCTCTTTGGTGTCTCACATTTTTCATCACCTCATTGTTATTACAGTCACCACTTTCGGCTGTTCCTGATAGAAGTTAAATAAAATGTTATACGCTGATCACGTAAGGCAGGTGAGGGTCACTCACGCACTACATGCTATCTGTCTTGCAAGAACAAACTGCATATGTGTGTGTATATATATATATATATATATATATATATATATATACACGAGGTATCTTCTAAAACTAACAGGCAGGTTTATAAAAAAAAAAACTATATGGATTTGAATGACGTGAGATTACACCAATCATGCTTGAACCCTCGTGCGCATGCGTGAGTTTTTTCACGCGTGTCGGTGACGTCATTTCCCTGTGGGCAGGCCTTGAGTGAGATGTGGTCCCGCCCTCTCGGCTGAATTCCTTTGTTTCACACGGTGCTCGAGATGGCGCGCGTTGCTTTATCAACATTTTTTCTGGACCTGTGAGGAATATCCGAGTGGACACTATTCGAGAAATTAAGCTGGTTTTCGGTGAAAAGTTTAACGGCTGATGAGAGATTATGGGGTGTTTCTGTCGGTGTAAGGACTTCCCACGGAGTGGGACGTCGTGCAGCGCTTCCAGGCGCCGTTGTCGGCCTGTTTCGAGCTGAAAACATCCTAACTTAAGGCTTAATTCACCCAGGACGTCGTGAGAGAACATAGAAGATTCAGAAGAGGCCGGCATGAGGACTTTATGCGGACATTCCACTGTTTAAGGACATTTTGTAATGAAAGACGTGCGCGCAAATTCGCAGAGTCGTTTCCACGACAGGAAAAACACCTCCGTGTTGAAAACCATTTGTAAAATTCAGGTGGCTTTTGATGGCTTTCAACAAGTGAGTAACTGAGAAATTGTTTAACAGCTTGGGCATGTTCCAACTTGCCCGTTAAGGTTTCCAACAGAGGTGTTTTTCCTGTCTCGACCACCCGCGGTCAGGTCCGGCCCGACATGCGACTCTGCCTGCACGTTCTTTCATTACAAAATGTCTGTTAACAATGGAATGTCCGAATAAACTCCTCATGCCGACTTCTTCTGAAAGTTCTCTGTTCTCTGACGACTTACTGGGTCAACAGAGCCTGAAATGTGGAAGTTTTCAACTTGAAACGGCGAGACACTGCCACCTCGAAGCGCAGATCGCCGTCAGGCGCCGTGGGCCGTCCTTACGGCGACACTACCAGACCAAAATCTCTCATCAGCCGTTAAAATTTTTACCGAAAACCAGCTGAACTTATCGAATGGTGTCCACTCAGTTGTGCCTTACAGTTTTGAAAAAATTTTGATCAAACAAAGCAGCAGTCTCTGAGCCATTCCTAAACAATGAAACAATCGACGAGAGGGTGGGCGACTCCTCACTCAAAGACTGCCCACAGGCGAATGACGTAACCGACAGGCGTGAAAAAACTCTCGCATGCCCACGAGGGTTCAAGCATGTCTGATGTAATCACACGTGATTCAAATCCATATGGTTTTTGAAAAAAATAATAAGGTCGGATACTTTTCTAATAGACCTCGTATATATATGGGTTTGCCAGTTTGACATATACCAGCACTATATATGCACACAGACCCACTACTTAGACCATTTTAACAGTTATAAAGGTTTCACAAAAAATGAAGAAAAAACCAGAATCTGTTATGTTTTGTTGGAAATGTACCCAAAAATGCAGACAAGGGAACCACACAGTGATGTGAAAGAAAAATACCTTATTTTACCCAAAATGATGTAGTTGTCCAGGGAAGGAGTCCAAAACAAATCAAATCAATTTTATTTATATAGCACCAAATCACAACAAACAGTTGCCCCAAGGTGCTTTATATTGTAAGGCAAAGCCATACAATAATTACAGAAAAACCCCAACAGTCAAAACGACCCCCTGTGAGCAAGCACCTGGCGACAGTGGGAAGGAAAAACTCCCTTTTAACAGGAAGAAACCTCCAGCAGAACCAGGCTCAGGGAGGGGCAGTCTTCTGCTGGGACTGGTTGGGGCTGAGGGAGAGAACCAGGAAAAAGACATGCTGTGGAGGGGAGCAGAGATCGATCACTAATGATTAAATGCAGAGTGGTGCGTACAGAGCAAAAAGAGAAAGAAACACTCAATGCATCATGGGAACCCCCCAGCAGTCTAAGTCTATAGCAGCATAACTAAGGGATGGTTCAGGGTCACCTGATCCAGCCCTAACTATAAGCTTTAGCAAAAAGGAAAGTTTTAAGCCTAATCTTAAAAGTAGAGAGGGTGTCTGTCTCCCTGATCTGAATTGGGAGCTGGTTCTACAGGAGAGGAGCATGAAAGCTGAAGGCTCTGCCTCCCAGTCTACTCTTACAAACCCTAGGAACTACAAGTAAGCCTGCAGTCTGAGAGCGAAGCGCTCTATTGGGGTGATATGGTACTATGAGGTCCCTAAGATAAGATGGGACCTGATTATTCAAAACCTTATAAGTAAGAAGAAGAATTTTAAATTCTATTCTAGAATTAACAGGAAGCCAATGAAGAGAGGCCAATATGGGTGAAATATGCTCTCTCATTCTAGTCCACGTCAGTACTCTAGCTGCAGCATTTTGAATTAACTGAAGGCTTTTCAGGGAACTTTTAGGACAACCTGATAATAATGAATTACAATAGTCCAGCCTAGAGGAAATAAATGCATGAATTAGTTTTTCAGCATCACTCTGAGACAAGACCTTTCTAATTTTAGAGATATTGTGCAAATGCAAAAAAGCAGTCCTACATATTTGTTTAATATGCGCATTGAATGACATATCCTGATCAAAAATGACTCCAAGATTTCTCACAGTATTACTAGAGGTCAGAGTAATGCCATCCAGAGTAAGGATCTGGTTAGACACCATGTTTCTAAGATTTGTGGGGCCAAGTACAATAACTTCAGTTTTATCTGAGTTTAAAAGCAGGAAATTAGAGGTCATCCATGTCTTTATGTCTGTAAGACATTCCTGCAGTTTAGCTAATTGGTGTGTGTCCTCTGGCTTCATGGATAGATAAAGCTGGGTATCATCTGCGTAACAATGAAAATTTAAGCAATGCTTTCTAATAATACTGCCTAAGGGAAGCATGTATAAAGTGAATAAAATTGGTCCTAGCACAGAACCTTGTGGAACTCCATAATTAACCTTAGTCTGTGAAGAAGATTCCCCATTTACATGAACAAATTGTAATCTATTAGATAAATATGATTCAAACCACCGCAGCGCAGTGCCTTTAATACCTATGGCATGCTCTAATCTCTGTAATAAAATTTTATGGTCAACAGTATCAAAAGCAGCACTGAGGTCTAACAGAACAAGCACAGAGATGAGTCCACTGTCTGAGGCCATAAGAAGATCATTTGTAACCTTCACTAATGCTGTTTCTGTACTATGATGAATTCTGAAACCTGACTGAAACTCTTCAAATAGACCATTCCTCTGCAGATGATCAGTTAGCTGTTTTACAACTACCCTTTCAAGAATTTTTGAGAGAAAAGGAAGGTTGGAGATTGGCCTATAAATAGCTAAGATAGCTGGGTCAAGTGATGGCTTTTTAAGTAATGGTTTAATTACTGCCACCTTAAAAGCCTGTGGTACATAGCCAACTAATAAAGATAGATTGATCATATTTAAGATCGAAGCATTAATTAAGGGTAGGGCTTCCTTGAGCAGCCTGGTAGGAATGGGGTCTAATAAATATGTTGATGGTTTGGAGGAAGTAACTAATGAAAATAACTCAGACAGAACAATCGGAGAGAAAGAGTCTAACCAAATACCGGCATCACTGAAAGCAGCCAAAGAGAACTATATGTCTTTGGGATGGTTATGAGTAATTTTTTTCTCTAATAGTTCAAATTTTATTAGCAAAGAAAGTCATGAAGTCATTACTAGTTAATGTTAAAGGAATACTCGGCTCAATAGAGCTCTGACTCTTTGTCAGCCTGGCTACAGTGCTGAAACGAAACCTGGGGTCGTTCTTATTTTCTTCAATTAGTGATGAGTAGTAAGATGTCCTAGCTTTACGGAGGGCTTTTTTATAGAGCAGCAGACTCTTTTTCCAGGCTAAGTGAAGATCTTCTAAATTAGTGACATGCCATTTCCTCTCCAACTTATGGGTTATCTGCTTTAAGCTGCGAGTTTGTGAGTTATACCACAGAGTCAGGCACTTCTGATTTAAGGCTCTCTTTTTCAGAGGAGCTACAGCATCCAAGGTTGTGCTCAATGAGGATATAAAACTATTGACGAGATAATCTATCTCACTCACAGAGTTTAGGTAGCTACTCTGCACTGTGTTGGTATATGGCATTGGAGAACATAAAGAAGGAATCATATCCTTAAACCTAGTAGTAGTCCATCAGAGTTAATGTAAATGTTATTAAGAAATCATCAGACAGAAGGGGGTTTTCAGAGAATACTGTTAAGTCTTCAATTTCCATACCATAAGTCAAAACAAGATCTAAGGTATGATTAAAGTGGTGGGTGGACTCATTTACATTTTGAGCAAAGCCAATCGAGTCTAACAATAGATTAAATGCAGTGTTGAGGCTGTCATTCTCAGCATCTGTGTGGATGTTAAAATCGCCCACTATAATTATCTTATCTGAGCTAAGCACTAACTCAGACAAAAGGTCCGAAAATTCACAGAGAAACTCACAGTAACAACCAGGTGGATGATAGATGACAACAAATAAAACTTGTTTTTGGGACTTCCAATTTGGATGGACAAGACTAAGAGACAAGCTTTCAAATGAATTAAAGCTCTGTCTGGGTTTTTGATTAATTAATAATCTGGAGTGGAAGATTGCTGCTAATCCTCCCCCTCGGCCCGTGCTACGAGCCTTCTGGCAGTTAGTGTGACTCGGGGGTGTTGACTCATTTAAACTAACATATTCATCCTGCTGTAACCAGGTTTCTGTAAGGCAGAATAAATCAATATGTTGATCAATTATTATATCATTTACTAACAGGGACTTAGAAGAGAGAGATCTAATGTTTAATAGACCACATTTAACTGTTTTAGTCTGTGGTGCAGTTGAAGGTGCTATATTATTTTTTCTTTTTGAATTTTTATGCTTAAATAGATTTTTACTGGTTATTGGTGGTCTGGGAGCAGGCACCGTCTCTACGGGGATGGGGTAATGAGGGGATGGCAGGGGGAGAGAAGCTGCAGAGAGGTGTGTAAGACTACAACTCTGCTTCCTGGTCCCAACCCTGGATAGTCACGGTTTGGAGGATTTAAGAAAATTGGCCAGATTTCTAGAAATGAGAGCTGCTCCATCCAAAGTGGGATGGATGCCGTCTCTCCTAACAAGACCAGGTTTTCCCCAGAAGCTTTGCCAATTATCTATGAAGCCCACCTCATTTTTTGGACACCACTCAGACAGCCAGCAATTCAGGGAGAACATGCGGCTAAACATGTCACTCCCGGTCCGATTGGGGAGGGGCCCAGAGAAAACTACAGAGTCCGACATTGTTTTTGCAAAGTTACACAGTGATTCAATGTTAATTTTAGTGACCTCCGATTGGCGTAACCGGGTGTCATTACTGCCGACGTGAATTACAATCTTACCAAATTTATGCTTAGCCTTAGCCAGCAGTTTCAAATTTCCTTCAATGTCGCCTGCTCTGGTCCCCGGAAGACAATTGGCTATGGTTGTTGGTGTCGCTAACTTCACATTTCTCAAAACAGAGTCGCCAATAACCAGAGTTTGTTCCTCGGCGGGTGTGCGGGTGGGGAAAAACGGTTAGAGATGTGAACGGGTTGGCGGTGTACACGGGGCTTCTGTTTAGGACTACGCTTCCTCCTCACAGTTACCCAGTCGGCCTGCTTTCCCGGCTGCTCGGGATCTGCTGGAGGGGAACTAACGGCGGCTAAGCTACCTTGGTCCGCACCGACTACAGGGGCCTGGCTAGCTGTAGGATTTTCCAAGGTGCGGAGCCGAGTCTCCAATTCACCCAGCCTGGCCTCCAAAGCTACGAATAAGCTACACTTATTACAAGTACCATTACTGCTAAAGGAGGCCGAGGAATAACTAAACATTTCACACCCAGAGCACAAAAGAGCGGGAGAGACAGGAGAAGCCGCCATGCTAAACCGGCTAAGAGCTAGTAGCTGTGCTAAGCTAGCAGATTCCTAAAAACACACAAAGTGAATAATGTGTAAATAATTTAGAGGTGATTCAGCAGAGGGAGTGCTTTAGTTAAGGCACGTGAAGATTACACTGTGAAACAAATCGTTATCTAGTTAACTAGATCAATTTAACTCTGCAGATTAAACAGCTAACAGATACAGCAAAACACCGCTGTGCTCTGGAACAGGAAGTGATACAATACCGCAGTGAGAGCCAACCACCAGTAGAGGCGTCAGTGAGGTAACGGGAGGCAGGTATGTCTGTGGCATACGTGATGGGACGGAACGCAGCCATAGCGAGGAGATACAAACTGGGTGACAACAAGAACACAGTGTGTGGTGAAGAAATATCCCTGTAAACCCTAAACAGCAGTGAACATCTTAAATACAGACACAGATGAGGAGACGTGTGACAGGTGGTGTGATTAGAATGTAGAACAGCTGTGAGGGAGCACAGATGATAAGGACACGCCTACAACCACGCAGACAGGACAACAGACAAAGTGTCGACAGGCACCCCCAAACATCAGAGCGAACGTCTACAGACAAACATTACCTACAACATAAAACTGTGAACAACAAAACTGGCAAAAGTAAACCAGAACCACAGTGAACCCAGGAGCACTGAAAACACAACCAAAATATAACGTGACCATCAACTTTCAACAACTAAGGTGCCAGACAGGACCATGGAGTGGAACACAACAGGGTCAGCTGTTAAATTACATATAGCCCATCTGAGAGCAAAGTCTCTAGTTTCAGTTCTTGAATTCTTCTGATTCCTACTGCACATCGCACTGCTGTTACACTGTCCTTGTACATGTCCTCCACTACCTTCACATCTCTGCCACTCCAGACTTCCTCATGCAATACCACAACTCTTCTCTTGACACCCTGTCATAAGCTTTCTATAAATATGCAAACGCACACTGTAACTCCTTCTGACCTTCTCTACACTTCTCCTTCAGTATTCTCAGAGCAAACATTGCATCTGTAGTGCTCTTTCTCGGCATGAAACCATATTGCTGCTCACAGATCTTCACCTGTTTTCTAAGCCTAGCTTCTACTATTCTTTCCCATAACTTCATGCTGTGGCTGATCAACTTTATGCCTCTGCAGTTAGTACAGCTCTGCACATCACCCTTGTTCTTAGAAAATATGACCAGTGCACTTGTCAGGCATCCTCTCAACTTCCTAGATTTTATGAAACAATACAGTTAAAAACTCCACTGCCATCTTTTCTAAACATTTTCATGTTTCCCCTGGTATGCCATCTGGACCAGGTGCCTTTCCACACTTCAGGTGTTCTCACTTCATCACTTCATTGCATTGCACTTTCTGATTTACTCTCTTCACACCATTCTCTCTCTCTGTTTCTCAACCCATCTCTGTGTCTCAATATCTCTTTTTCTCTGTCGCTCTCATTTTCTTTGGTCAACTCAAAATGCTCTCCACTTTCCCAACACACTCTGCTCGCTTGTCAGCACATTTAATGTCCTTTCCAGCTCTGTCCCTTTGTCTGGCCAATCAGTACAAGTCCTTTGCTCACGTTAGTGTACGACTACAAGTACAGCTTGCTCATTCCTTCACCTTTGCCACAGCTCCTTTCCCCTTATGCCACATCTTCTCTACTTTCATCATCTCTCTGTTTCAGTTCTTTTTCAACAATCTCTTTCTTTGTATACTTTCCTGAATATCTAAACACACCATCTTAAACACATCAGTTAGAATCAGTTTCATAAAACAAACGTACAATCAGTGATCAGAAAATCATCTGAGATATACAAAGGATGATCAAACAATTCATTGGCATTTGTGTTTTGATGTCAACAGTGTGATTCTTTCAAAGTTTGTGTTTTTTCCCTGACGGGATGATGTCAGCATTAACCCGGCAGCTTGTTGCTGATTGGTCAGCGTTCTTCTTCTGTCAGGTATAAAGTGCAAAGAGCTTTGTCAGCCTCGGTTGGGGAGTTTGATGAATGCAGGATGTTGTTCAGAGTCCAGGCATAAGACACTCACACAGCTACAGACGTGCTGTCTGTAGCTGCTTGAAGGTCTTTTGGTGTCTGCAATGAGCGTTAGTTCCTGCACAGCACCACACCTGCTGCTTACTGCTGCATCACTTAGTACTTATTCTGCACCGTGAGACAACAACACAGAGTTTAATGTCACACTAACATCAGACTCTTGTTCCATTTCTCTCTGTAGTGAGGCTTCAGCCGCTCTGTGTACATGTTAATGTTGATCCTTTATGACATCACGTGACGTTTTCAGCCCGCAGGTGCTTTATTTCCTGTTAGGAACCAGAAGGATGTGGGTGAACTCCACACGGCCTCCTTTTTTCACACTTGCTGCCTATCTGGATGTGGGCCTTTTCAAATCCCTGTGTTTCCTGATTGTCGTGTGTTTGTATGTTGTGATTATTTGTTCCAATGTGCTGCTGATTGTGGTGATCTGTGTGAATAGAAGTTTACATGAACCCATGTACGTGTTCCTGTGCAGCTTGTTTCTGAACCAGCTGTTGGGTAGTGTGGGCTTGTTTCCCTTCCTGCTGGTTCAGATCCTCTCTGACACGCACAGCATTTCCTTTGCTGCTTGTTTCCTGCAGATTTTCATTGTCTACGTATACGGGAGTGTTGAATTTACCAGTTTAGCCATCATGTCTTATGACATATATTTGGCCATCTGTTGCCCTCTGCACTATAACACACTGATGTCCAAAAACAGGGTGTGTTTGCTCATTGCCATGATGTGGTTGCCCCCTTTTCTTGCAGTTTCTGTGACCATATTGTTGACTGTCTCCTTAAGGTTTTGTGGAAACGTCATTCCCACAGTCTACTGTAATAACCACCAGGTCATCAAACTGTCGTGTTCACACAGCACACTCAATAATGTCTACGAGCTGGTTGTTGGTTCTATTACAGTTTTTATTCCACTTATTTTAATTTTCTACACGTACATCAGGATCCTTAGAGTTTGTTCTTCTGCATCCACACAGATGAGACAGAAAGCTGTCAGCACGTGCACTCCTCACCTCGCATCCATCTTCAACTTTTCTTTTGGGGTTTGTTTTGAAATATTACAGAGCAGATTTAATATGACCCATGTGCCCACTGCTGTAATAATTTTCTTATCGTTATATTTTCTTACATGCCAACCGCTCCTCAATCCATTACTCTATGGAGTCAAACTGTTGAAAATTCGTGTACAGTGTAAAATGTTATTCTATTCTATAAAACATGGAGCATCTGACACTGTTGCAAGAATGTCATTTCTCAGAATCTGGTCTCAATAAATAGTCAATGTTATTATTTATACTAATATTTACAGTGGTATTGTTCAACCTGTACACTGAGTAAATAGTAGAAAATCATAAATCTGAAGCTTAGTTAGCAAGACATTTATTATTTCAACATTTGTCATTTAAAAGCTGGCAACAAAAACCCAGCTGAAAACTGGTCCAAATGTAAACATTTCTTCAATGTCTATAAATAGACACTGAAACCAGTTTTTCACCATAACTGTTTTTTCAACATCTTTTCAACGTTAAAATCCTCCCTTTTGGAAGTCTTGATTAATGACCTTAACGTTTTTGGGAAAACTACCAACACACAAATTACACTTTGAAACATCATCCTGGCTGTTGAGAGACAATATCACCATCAAATATCACATATGCAATCATAAAGTTTACAAAAGCACAAAAAAGACCATACAGGATATAATACATTTATTTAAGCAACAATTTAAATACAACCCCAATTCCATCGAAGTTGGGATGTTGTGTGAAATGTAAATGAAAATAGAATACAATGATTTTCAAATAATTTCAACCTATATGTTGTGTGGGCCGCTGAAGAGGAGGTACTGCTGGCCCACCACCACCAGAGGGCGCCCTGCCTGGAGTGCGGGCTCCAGGCACCAGAGGGCGCTGCCGCATCATGGGAGTAGCCTGGGTGACAGCTGTCACCCATCACCAGACACAGCTGTTCCACTCAGCACAGAGGTATATCAGGAGGA
This sequence comes from Thalassophryne amazonica, assembly GCF_902500255.1. Lineage (NCBI taxonomy): Eukaryota > Metazoa > Chordata > Actinopteri > Batrachoidiformes > Batrachoididae > Thalassophryne > Thalassophryne amazonica. The sequence continues at coordinate 24,551 of NW_022986426.1, forward strand.
CGGCGTCTCCACCTCAGTGCCGAGATATCGCCTAAGACTAAGGTAGTAGTCTCTGCATTTATATATTAACCAGCTAAACCTATTAAACCTTTTCAGGACTGGTGACTACAGATAGCTTCACTGTTTTGGATAAGTACTCACCTTCCTGCTGTTCTTTGACAAGAGGTGGAGGCGGCTTCTCCCCTCTCCGTTACTGGGTGCGGTCATCCACACCTGTGTGTTGTCGCTCTCTCCTGCCAGCAGTACCGGATCCGACGAGCGGAGGCAGTGGCCACCTGGGAATTCGGGACTTGGCGGTTCCAGTATTTCCAGGGTTCGGTGGCAGAGGAGATCTGGGTGGTTCCGGTTCGACTGAGACGGACGTCTCCTACCTTCGAGCCTGCCCACACGACACCAGCGGATTCGACCCCAAATTGTGTTTGTTATATTAATTGTGCCTGTGTCACAGAAGTAAATCTTGTTATTTACCTTCTCCATTGTCCGTTCATTGCGCCCCCTGTTGTGGGTCCGTGTTCCAACACTTTCACAACAGGATATCTCGGCCAGCGTCATGGACCCCGAGGGGCGTCAACCGGCTGTTGAACGGCCAATGGAAGACCAAGGCGCGGCGGAGGCTTCGGGAGGGGTAATCGGTGAGTTGCAGCGGATCCTCACCGCTTTCACCTCTCGGATCGATTTAATGACCGAGCAGTACGTTCTCCTAAACCGCAGGGTGGAGGCTCTCGCCGCACAAGTGGAGGCGCGCCCTTCGGGCGCCGCTGCGGCTCTCCCTCCCGAGGACCCTGCGCGCGAAAGTGACGTTCCACTGGTCGTTCAACGGTCCCTTCCTCCGTCCCCAGAAGCATACATAAGCCCTCCAGAGCCGTACGGAGGCTGTGTGGAGACGTGCGCGGACTTTCTGATGCAGTGTTCGCTCGTCTTCGCACAGCGTCCCGTGATGTACGCGACTGATGCTAGCAAAGTAGCTTATGTGATAAATCTGCTTCGCGGGGAGGCACGCACTTGGGCTACAGCGCTCTGGGAGCAGAACTCACGGCTCCTTCATACATACGATGGGTTTGTACGGGAGCTCAGAACGGTGTTCGATCATCCCAACAGAGGAGAGTCCGCTTCAACCGCACTACTGTCAATAAGACAGGGGCGTCGGAGCGCAGCTGCCTATGCAGTCGCCTTCCGCATCGCGGCGGCAAGATCCGGCTGGAATAGCACTGCCCTCCGCGCTGCCTTTGTAAACGGACTGTCACTGGTCCTAAAAGAGCACCTGGTGGCTAAGGACGAACCGCGGGATTTAGATGGGCTCATCGATCTAGTCATACGACTCGACAACCGGTTAGAAGAACGCCGTCGGGAACGAGGCGAAGGGCGTGGCCAGGCACGCGTCGTCCCTCTCCCTTCCGGGTCCGATCGAGCTCCGCCCTCCCCACGCTCCTCTGTTCCTGCGCTCCGTGGGGTCACAGCTTCCCCTACTGACGAAGCTAGGGACACGAGTAGGGCAACATTTAGGGCACCAGATGCACAGAGGAGATGGACCCACGGAGCGTGTCTTGGTTGTGGTTCAATGGAGCACCATGTGAGAGACTGCCCTGAGCGGTCAAACGCCAACCGCCCGCCCCTAGAGACTGGGCCAGGGGTGGGCCAAAACATTCGCGTGGGACACACCCACATTGCTACACGACTCCCAGTCACGATCCTGTTTGAGGATTCAACCCTGAAGGCCCCAGCACTGGTGGACACGGGCTCTGAGGGGAATCTGCTTGACAGTAGATGGGCCAGGGAGATAGGGCTCCCTCTGGTGGCTCTTACCTCGCCTGTGCAGGTTCGGGCGCTAGATGGCTCCCTACTCCCACCAATCACACATAAGACACCTCCAGTAACTCTGGTGGTGTCAGGTAACCACCGGGAGGTGATCGAGTTCTTTGTGACTCAGGCCACCTCCCGTGTGGTTTTGGGGTTTCCATGGATGCTAAAGCACAATCCCCGGATCGATTGGCCGTCCGGGGTAGTGGTTCAGTGGAGCGAAACCTGCCATCGGGAGTGTCTAGGTTCCTCGGTTCCTCCCGGCTCCCAAGCTAAGGAGGAGGTCCGAGTCCCGCCCAATCTGAAGGCGGTGCCGGCGGAGTACCATGACCTCGCTGACGTGTTCAGCAAGGATCTGGCTCTCACGCTTCCTCCCCACCGCCCGTATGATTGTGCCATTGATTTGGTTCCAGGCAGTGAGTTTCCGTCCAGTAGGCTGTACAACCTCTCACGGCCGGAGCGTGAATCAATGGAGACCTACATCCGGGACTCATTAGCTGCCGGGTTGATCCGGAATTCCACCTCTCCGATGGGTGCTGGTTTCTTTTTTGTGGGTAAAAAGGATGGCGGGCTTCGTCCATGCATTGATTATAGGGGGTTGAACGAAATCACGGTTCGCAATCGATACCCGTTGCCCCTGTTGGATTCGGTGTTCACCCCCTTGCATGGAGCCAATATCTTCACCAAACTTGATCTTAGGAATGCGTATCATTTGGTTCGGATCCGGAAGGGAGACGAATGGAAGACGGCATTTAACACCCCGTTGGGCCATTTTGAGTACCTGGTCATGCCGTTCGGTCTCACTAATGCTCCCGCGACCTTCCAAGCGTTGGTAAACGATGTCCTGCGGGACTTCCTGCACCGGTTCGTCTTCGTGTATCTGGACGATATACTCATCTTTTCCCCGGATCCTGAGACTCATGTCCGGCATGTCCGTCAGGTTCTGCAGCGGTTGTTGGAGAACCGCCTGTTTGTGAAGGGCGAGAAGTGTGAGTTCCACCGCACTTCTTTGTCCTTCCTGGGGTTTATAATCGCCTCTGACTCCGTCGCCCCGGATCCGGCCAAGGTTGCGGCGGTGAGAGATTGGCCCCAACCTACAAGCCGTAGGAAGCTGCAACAGTTCCTCGGTTTTGCTAATTTCTACAGGAGGTTCATCAAGGGCTATAGTCAGGTAGTCAGCCCCCTGACAGCCCTGACCTCTCCAAAAGTTCCCTTCACCTGGTCGGATCGGTGTGAGGCCGCGTTCAAGGAGTTGAAACGGCGCTTCTCATCTGCACCAGTTCTGGTGCAGCCCGATCCTAGCCGCCAGTTAGTGGTTGAAGTGGATGCCTCGGACTCAGGGATAGGAGCGGTGCTCTCCCAGAGCGGGAAGACCGATAAGGTCCTTCACCCGTGTGCCTATTTTTCTCGCAGGTTGACCCCCGCTGAACGGAACTATGACGTCGGCAATCGGGAACTCCTTGCTGTGAAAGAGGCCCTCGAAGAGTGGAGACATCTGTTGGAGGGAACAGCCGTGCCATTCACGGTTTTCACTGACCATCGGAACCTGGAGTATATCAGGACCGCCAAGCGGCTGAACCCCAGGCAAGCCCGCTGGTCACTGTTCTTTGGCCGTTTTGACTTCCGGATTACCTACCGTCCCGGGACCAAGAATCAGAGATCGGATGCATTGTCCCGGGTGCACGAAGATGAGGTCAAAACGGAACCGTCGGATCCCCCGGATCCCATCATCCCGGAGTCTGCTATCGTGGCCGCCCTCACCTGGGACGTGGAGAAGACCGTCCGGGAGGCCCTGACCCGTGTCCCGGAAACGGACCAAAGAACAGACTATACGTCCCACCAGAGGCTAGGGCTGCAGTCCTGGACTTCTGTCACGGTTCTAAGCTCTCCTGTCACCCAGGGGTGCGAAGGACCGTGGCAGTCGTCCGGCAACGCTTCTGGTGGGCATCCCTGGAGGCCGACGTCCGGGACTACATCCAGGCCTGTACCACCTGCGCCAGGGGCAAGGCCGACCACAGGAAGACCTCAGGGCAGCTACAGCCACTGCCCGTGCCTCATCGCCCCTGGTCCCACATCGGCCTGGACTTCGTCACGGGTCTCCCGCCGTCCCAGGGAAACACCGTCATCTTCACGATAGTGGACCGTTTCTCCAAGGCGGCCCACTTCGTGGCCCTCCCGAAGCTCCCAACGGCCCAGGAGACAGCGGACCTCCTGGTCCACCACGTCGTCCGTCTGCATGGCATACCATCAGACATCGTCTCCGATCGCGGTCCCCAGTTCACCTCACACGTCTGGAGGAGTTTCTGCCGGGAACTGGGGGCCACGGTCAGCCTCTCGTCTGGGTACCACCCCCAGACCAACGGGCAGGCAGAGCGGGCGAATCAAGAACTGGAGCAGACGCTTCGCTGTGTGACAGCCGCGCACCCGACGGCCTGGAGTACCCACCTGGCCTGGATCGAGTACGCCCACAACAGCCAAGTGTCATCAGCCACCGGCCTCTCCCCGTTTGAGGTGTGCTTGGGGTATCAGCCCCCCTTGTTTCCGGTGGTTGAGGGAGAGGTCGGTGTGCCCTCGGTCCAGGCCCACCTACGGAAGTGCCGTCGGGTGTGGCGTGCCGCCCGCTCTGCCTTGTTGCAGGCCCGGACGAGGGCGAAGAAACATGCAGACCGGCGGCGAGCCCCGGCCCCCAAGTATCGTCCTGGGCAGGAGGTCTGGTTGTCCACCAAGGACATTCCTCTACAGGTCGACTCACCAAAACTCCAGGAACGGTACATCGGACCGTATAAGATCCTCAAAGTCGTCAACCCCGCCGCAGTGAGGCTCCAGCTTCCGGCCTCACTGCGGATACATCCAGTTCTTCATGTTTCCCGGATCAAGCCTCTTCACACCTCACCCCTCTGCACCCCGGGTCCGGCGCCGCCTCCTGCCCGGATCATTGATGGGGCGCCGGCTTGGACTGTCCGCCGGCTCCTTGATGTCCGTCGGATGGGCCGGGGTTTTCAGTATCTGGTGGACTGGGAGGGGTACGGACCCGAGGAGCGCTCCTGGGTGAAGAAGGGCTTCATCCTGGACCCGGCCCTCCTGGCCGACTTCTACCGTCGCCATCCGGACAAGCCCAGTCGTACGCCAGGAGGCGCCCGTTGAGGGGGGGGTCCTGTTGTGTGGGCCGCTGAAGAGGAGGTACTGCTGGCCCACCACCACCAGAGGGCGCCCTGCCTGGAGTGCGGGCTCCAGGCACCAGAGGGCGCTGCCGCATCATGGGAGTAGCCTGGGTGACAGCTGTCACCCATCACCAGACACAGCTGTTCCACTCAGCACAGAGGTATATCAGGAGGACGGCGTCTCCACCTCAGTGCCGAGATATCACCTAAGACTAAGGTAGTAGTCTCTGCATTTATATATTAACCAGCTAAACCTATTAAACCTTTTCAGGACTGGTGACTACAGATAGCTTCACTGTTTTGGATAAGTACTCACCTTCCTGCTGTTCTTTGACAAGAGGTGGAGGCGGCTTCTCCCCTCTCCGTTACTGGGTGCGGTCATCCACACCTGTGTGTTGTCGCTCTCTCCTGCCAGCAGTACCGGATCCGACGAGCGGAGGCAGTGGCCACCTGGGAATTCGGGACTTGGCGGTTCCAGTATTTCCAGGGTTCGGTGGCAGAGGAGATCTGGGTGGTTCCGGTTCGACTGAGACGGACGTCTCCTACCTTCGAGCCTGCCCACACGACACCAGCGGATTCGACCCCAAATTGTGTTTGTTATATTAATTGTGCCTGTGTCACAGAAGTAAATCTTGTTATTTACCTTCTCCATTGTCCGTTCATTGCGCCCCCTGTTGTGGGTCCGTGTTCCAACACTTTCACAACACTATATTCAGTTGAATACACCACAAAGACAACATATTTAATGTTCAAACTGATAAACTTTATTGTTTTTGTGCAAATATTTGCTCATTTTGAAATGGATGCCTGTAACATGTTACTAAAAAGCTGGGACAGTGGTATGTTTCCCACTGTGTTACATCACCTTTCCTTCTAACAACACTCAATAAGTGTTTGAGAACTGAGGACACTCATGATTGGGTATAAAAGGAGCATCCCCAAAAGGCTCAGCCGTTGACAAGCAAAGATGGGGTGAGGATCACCACTTTGTGAACAACTGCGTGAAAAAAATAGTCCAACAGTTTAAGAATAAAGTTTCTCAACATTCAATTACAAGGAATTTAGGGATTCCATCATCTACAGTCCATAATATAATCAGAAGATTCAGAGAATCTGGAGAACTTTCTACACGTAAGCGGCAAGGCCGAAAACCAGCATTGAATGCCCGTGACCTTCGATCCCTCAGGCAGCACTGCATTAAAAACCGACATCATTGTGTAAAGGATCTTACCGCATGGGCTCAGGAACACTTCAGAAAACCATTGTCAGTTAACACAGTTCGTCGCTACATCTACAAGTGCAAGTTAAAACTCTACCATGCAAAGTGAAAGCCAAACATCAACAACATCCAGAAACACCGCCGCCTTCTCTGGGCCCGAGCTCATTTGAAATGGAAAGCAAAGCAAAGCAAAGCAGAAATGCAAAGCAGAAAAGTGTGCTGTGATCTGATGAGTCCACATTTCAAATTGTTTTTGGAAATGATGGACGTCATGTCCTCTGGACAAAAGAGGAAAAAGACCATCCAGATTGTTACCAGCGCAATGTTCAAAAGCCAGCATCTTTGATGGTATGGGGGTGTGTTAGTGCCCATGGCATGGACAACTTACACATCTGTGATGGCACCATCAATGCTGAAAGGTACATCCAGGTTTTGGAGCAACACATGCTGCCATCCAAGCAACATCTTTTTCAGGGACGTCCCTGCTTATTTCAGCAAGACAATGCCAAGCCACATTCTGCACGTGTTACAACAGCGTGGCTTTGTAGTAAAAGAGTGCAGGTACTAGACTGGCCTGCCTGCAGTCCAGACCTGTCGCCCATTGAAAATGTGTGGCGCATTATGAAGCGCAAAATACGACAACGGAGACCCCGGACTGTTGAACAACTGAAGTCATACATCAAGCAAGAATGGGAAAGAATTCCACCTACAAAGCTTCAACAATTAGTGTCCTCAGTTCCCAAATGCTTATTGAGTGTTGTTAGAAGGAAAGGTGATGTAACACAGTGGTCAACATACCACTGTCCCAGCTTTTTAGAAACGTGTTGCAGGCATCCATTTCAAAATGAGCAAATATTTGCACAAAACAATAAAGTTTATCAGTTTGAACATTAAATATCTTGTCTTTGTGGTGTATTCAACTGAAAATAGGTTGAAGAGGATTTGAAAATCATTGTATTCTGTTTATATTTACATTTTACACAACGTCCCAACTTCATTGGAACTGGGGTTGTACAACATGAACCACATCTTTGAATTGCTCCAATTCAAGGAGAGTTTTCTGGAATCTTTTCATAAAATTGCCAAGAAATAAAATCATCAGCAGATGCAATATATAAACAAATAAAGATAGGCAGTGCTCCTTTTTAATTATCCATTTTTTACACAGGTAGTCTCACTGAGACACAAAGTCTCTGTTGTGTGGGCCGCTGAAGAGGAGGTACTGCTGGCCCACCACCACCAGAGGGCGCCCTGCCTGGAGTGCGGGCTCCAGGCACCAGAGGGCGCCGCCGCCTCACGTGAGCAGCTACGGTGACAGCTGTCACCCATCACCTGAGACAGCTGACGGCAATCATCTGTGGGGTATATCAGCAGGACGGCACCTCCACCTCATTGCCGAGATATCGTTTCTACCTACGAGGTAACGTATCAAAGCTGACGGAGTGTATCCTTTTGGATTAGTGTATAGCTTGTGGATTACTGTTCCAACGAGAGGTGGAGGTAACTTCCCTGCTGTTCGGAGTCTTGGGTGCAAACGCGCCCCCATCTAACTGTTCTTTGTTCCTCGCCAGCAGTACCAGGTCCGACACGCGGAGGCAGTGGCCACCTGGGAGTTCGGGACTTGGCGGCTCCAGTATTTCCGGGGTCCTGTGGCGGAGGAAGCCGTGTGGTTCGGGTCTTACCTTGGAGAGGCGTCTCCTATCTTCGAGCCTGCCCACACGACACTTTTGTGAATTGACTGTTGTCCATTTCGTGATTGGTTGTATTCGTTGT
>NW_022986426.1:37500-48098 GCF_902500255.1 Thalassophryne amazonica
GAAGCATGTATAAAGTGAATAAAATTGGTCCTAGCACAGAACCTTGTGGAACTCCATAATTAACCTTAGTCTGTGAAGAAGATTCCCCATTTACATGAACAAATTGTAATCTATTAGATAAATATGATTCAAACCACCGCAGCGCAGTGCCTTTAATAACTATGGCATGCTCTAATCTCTGTAATAAAATTTTATGGTCAACAGTATCAAAAGCAGCACTGAGGTCTAACAGAGCAAGCACAGAGATGAGTCCACTGTCTGAGGCCATAAGAAGATCATTTGTAACCTTCACTAATGCTGTTTCTGTACTATGATGAATTCTAAAACCTGACTGAAACTCTTCAAATAGACCATTCCTCTGCAGATGATCAGTTAGCTGTTTTACAACTACCCTTTCAAGAATTTTTGAGAGAAAAGGAAGGTTGGAGATTGGTCTATAATTAGCTAAGATAGCTGGGTCAAGTGATGGCTTTTTAAGTAATGGTTTAATTACTACCACCTTAAAAGCCTGTGGTGCATAGCCAACTAATAAAGATAGATTGATCATATTTAAGATCGAAGCATTAAATAATGGTAGGGCTTCCTTGAGCAGCCTGGTAGGAATGGGGTCTAATAGACATGTTGATGGTTTGGATGAAGTAACTAATGAAAATAACTCAGACAGAACAATCTGAGAGAAAGAGTCTAACCAAATACCGGCATCACTGAAAGCAGCCAAAGATAACAATACGTCTTTGGGATGGTTATGAGTAATTTTTTCTCTAATAGTTAAAATTTTATTAGCAAAGAAAGTCATGAAGTCATTACTAGTTAAAGTTAAAGGAATACTCAGCTCAATAGAGCTCTGACTCTTTGTCAGCCTGGCTACAGTGCTGAAAAGAAACCTGGGGTTGTTCTCATTTTCTTCAATTAGTGATGAGTAGTAAGATGTCCTAGCTTTATGGAGGGCTTTTTTATAGAGCAACAGACTCTTTTTCCAGGCTAAGTGAAGATCTTCTAAATTAGTGAGACGCCATTTCCTCTCCAACTTACGGGTTGTCTGCTTTAAGCTGCGAGTTTGTGAGTTATACCACGGAGTCAGGCACTTCTGATTTAAAGCTCTCTTTTTCAGAGGAGCTACAGCATCCAAAGTTGTCTTCAATGAGGATGTAAAACTATTGACGAGATACTCTATCTCACTTACAGAGTTTAGGTAGCTACTCTGCACTGTGTTAGTATATGGCATTAGAGAACATAAAGAAGGAATCATATCCTTAAACCTAGTTACAGCGCTTTCTGAAAGACTTCTAGTGTAATGAAACTTATTCCCCACTGCTGGGTAGTCCATCAGAGTAAATGTAAATGTTATTAAGAAATGATCAGACAGAAGGGAGTTTTCAGGGAATACTGTTAAGTCTTCTATTTCCATACCATAAATCAGAACAAGATCTAAGATATGATTAAAGTGGTGGGTGGACTCATTTACATTTTGAGCAAAGCCAATTGAGTCTAATAATAGATTAAATGCAGTGTTGAGGCTGTCATTCTCAGCATCTGTGTGGATGTTAAAATCACCCACTATAATTATCTTATCTGAGCTAAGCACTAAGTCAGACAAAAGGTCTGAAAATTAACAGAGAAACTCACAGTAACGACCAGGTGGACAATAGATAACAACAAATAAAACTGGTTTTTTGGACTTCCAATTTGGATGGACAAGACTAAGAGTCAAGGTTTCAAATGAATTAAAGCTCTGTCTGAGTTTTTGATTAATTAATAAGCTGGAATGGAAGATTGCTGCTAATCCTCCGCCTCGGCCCGTGCTACGAGCCTTCTGGCAGTTAGTGTGACTCAGGGGTGTTGACTCATTTAAACTAACATATTCATTCTGCTGTAACCAGGTTTCTGTAAGGCAGAATAAATCAATATGTTGATCAATTATTATATCATTTACTAACAGGGACTTAGAAGAGAGAGACTTAATGTTTAATAGACCACATTTAACTGTTTTAGTCTGTGGTGCAGTTGAAGGTGCTATATTATTTTTTCTTTTTGAATTTTTATGCTTAAATAGATTTTTGCTGGTTATTGGTGGTCTGGGAGCAGGCACCGTCTCTACGGGGATGGGGTAATGAGGGGATGGCAGGGGGAGAGAAGCTGCAGAGAGGTGTGTAAGACTACAACTCTGCTTCCTGGTCCCAACCCTGGATAGTCACGGTTTGGAGGATTTAAGAAGATTGGCCAGATTTGTAGAAATGAGAGCTGCTCCATCCAAAGTGGGATGGATGCCGTCTCTCCTAACAAGACCAGGTTTTCCCCAGAAGCTTTGCCAATTATCTATGAAGCCCACCTCATTTTTTGGACACCACTCAGACAGCCAGCAATTCAAGGAGAACATGCGGCTAAACATGTCACTCCCAGTCCGTTTGGGGAGGAGCCCAGAGAAAACTACAGAGTCCGACATTGTTTTTGCAAAGTTACACACCGATTCAATGTTAATTTTAGTGACCTCCGATTGGCGTAACCGGGTGTCATTACTGCCGACGTGAATTACAATCTTACCAAATTTACGCTTACCCTTAGCCAGCAGTTTCAAATTTCCTTCAATGTCGTCTGCTCTGGCCCCCGGAAGACAATTGACTATGGTTGCTGGTGTCGCTAACTTCACATTTCTCAAAACAGAGTCGCCAATAAACAGAGTTTGATCCTCGGCGGGTGTGTCGTCAAGTGGGGCAAAACGGTTAGAAATGTGAACGGGTTGGCGGTGTACACAGGGCTTCTCTTTAGGGCTACGCTTCCTCCTCACAGTCACCCAGTTGGCCTGCTTTCCCGGCTGCTCGGGATCTGCCAGAGGGAAACTAACGGCGGCTAGGCTACCTTGGTCCGCACCGACCACAGGGGCCTGGCTAGCTGTAGAATTTTCCACGGTGCGGAGCCGAGTCTCCAATTCGCCCAGCCTGGCCTCCAAAGCTACGAATAAGCTACACTTATTACAAGTACCATTACTGCTAAAGGAGGCCGACGAATAACTAAACATTTCACACCCAGAGCAGAAAAGTGCAGGAGAGACAGGAGAAGCCGCCATGCTAAACCGGCTAAGAGCTAGTAGCTGCGCTAAGCTAGCGGATTCCTACAAACAAAGTGAATAATGAGTAAATAATTTAGAGGTGATTCAGCAGAGGGAGCGCTTTAGTTAAGGCACGTGAAGATTACACTGTGAAACAAATCGTTATCTAGTTAACTAGATCAATCTAACTGCGCAGATTAAACAGCTAACAGATACAGCAAAACACCGCTGTGCTCCGGAACAGGAAGTGATACAATACCGCAGTGAGAGCCAACCACCAGTAGAGGCAAGCAAGAGTCTATAGCAGCATAACTAAGGGATGGTTCAGGGTCACCTGATCCAGCCCTAACTATAAGCTTTAGCAAAAAGGAAAGTTTTAAGCCTAATCTTAAAAGTAGAGAGGGTGTCTGTCTCCCTGATCTGAATTGGGAGCTGGTTCCACAGGAGAGGAGCCTGAAAGCTGAAGGCTCTGCCTCCCATTCTACTCTTACAAACCCTAGGAACTACAAGTAAGCCTGCAGTCTGAGAGCGAAGCGTTCTATTGGGGTGATATGGTACTATGAGGTCCCTAAGATAAGATGGGACCTGATTATTCAAAACCTTATAAGTAAGAAGAAGAATTTTAAATTCTATTCTAGAATTAACAGGAAGCCAATGAAGAGAGGCCAATATGGGTGAGATATGCTCTCCCCTTCCAGTCCCTGTCAGTACTCTAGCTGCAGCATTTTGAATTAACTGAAGGCTTATCAGGGAACTTTTAGGACAACCTGATAATAATGAATTACAATAGTCCAGCCTAGAGGAAATAAATGCATGAATTAGTTTTTCAGCATCACTCTGAGACAAGACCTTTCTGATTTTAGAGATATTGTGCAAATGTAAAAAATCAGTCCTACATATTTGTTTAATATGCGCATTGAAGGACATATCCTGATCAAAAATGACTCCAAGATTTCTCACAGTATTACTAGAGGTCAGGGTAATGCCATCCAGAGTAAGGATCTGGTTAGACACCATGTTTCTAAGATTTGTGGGGCCAAGTACAATAACTTCAGTTTTATCTGAGTTTAAAAGCAGGAAATTAGAGGTCATCCATGTCTTTATGTCTGTAAGACAATGCTGCAGTTTAACTAATTGGTGTGTGTCCTCTGGCTTCATGGATAGATAAAGTTGGGTATCATCTGCATAACAATGAACATTTAAGCAGTGTTTTCTAATAATACTGCCTAAGGGAAACATGTATAAAGTGAATAAAATTGGTCCTAGCACAGAACCTTGTGGAACTCCATAATTAACCTTAGTCTGTGAAGAAGATTCCCCATTTACATGAACAAATTGTAATCTATTAGATAAATATGATTCAAACCACCGCAGCACAGTGCCTTTAATACCTATGGCATGCTCTAATCTCTGTAATAAAATTTTATGGTCAACAGTATCAAAAGCAGCACTGAGGTCTAACAGAACAAGCACAGAGATGAGTCCACTGTCTGAGGCCATAAGAAGATCATTTGTAACCTTCACTAATGCTGTTTCTGTACTATGATGAATTCTAAAACCTGACTGAAACTCTTCAAATAGACCATTCCTCTGCAGATGATCAGTTAGCTGTTTTACAACTACCCTTTCAAGAATTTTTGAGAGAAAAGGAAGGTTGGAGATTGGCCTATAATTAGCTAAGATAACTGGGTCAAGTGATGGCTTTTTAAGTAATGGTTTAATTACTGCCACCTTAAAAGCCTGTGGTACATAGCCAACTAATAAAGATAGATTGATCATATTTAAGATCGAAGCATTAAATAATGGTAGGGCTTCCTTGAGCAGCCTGGTAGGAATGGGGTCTAATAGACATGTTGATGGTCTGGATGAAGTAACTAATGAAAATAACTCAAACAGAACAATCTGAGAGAAAGAGTCTAACCAAATACCGGCATCACTGAAAGCAGCCAAAGATAACGATACGTCTTTGGGATGGTTATGAGTAATTTTTTTCTCTAATAGTTAAAATTTTATTAGCAAAGAAAGTCATGAAGTCATTACTAGTTAAAGTTAAAGGAATACTCGGCTCAATAGAGCTCTGACTCTTTGTCAGCCTTGCTACAGTGTTGAAAAGAAACCTGGGGTCGTTCTTATTTTCTTCAATTAGTGATGAGTAGTAAGATGTCCTAGCTTTACGGAGGGCTTTTTTATAGAGCAACAGACTCTTTTTCCAGGCTAAGTGAAGCTCTTCTAAATTAGTGAGACGCCATTTCCTCTCCAACTTACGGGTTATCTGCTTTAAGCTGCGAGTTTGTGAGTTATACCACGGAGTCAGGCACTTCTGATTTAAAGCTCTCTTTTTCAGAGGAGCTACAGCATCCAAAGTTGTCTTCAATGAGGATGTAAAACTATTGACGAGATACTCTATCTCACTTACAGAGTTTAGGTAGCTACTCTGCACTGTGTTGGTATATGGCATTAGAGAACATAAAGAAGGAATCATATCCTTAAACCTAGTTACAGCGCTTTCTGAAAGACTTCTAGTGTAATGAAACTTATTCCCCACTGCTGGGTAGTCCATCAGAGTAAATGTAAATGTTATTAAGAAATGATCAGACAGAAGGGAGTTTTCAGGGAATACTGTTAAGTCTTCTATTTCCATACCATAAATCAGAACAAGATCTAAGATATGATTAAAGTGGTGGGTGGACTCATTTACATTTTGAGCAAAGCCAATTGAGTCTAATAATAGATTAAATGCAGTGTTGAGGCTGTCATTCTCAGCATCTGTGTGGATGTTAAAATCGCCCACTATAATTATCTTATCTGAGCTAAGCACTAAGTCAGACAAAATGTCTGAAAATTCACAGAGAAACTCACAGTAATGACCAGGTGGACGATAGATAATAACAAATAAAACTGGTTTTTGGGACTTCCAATTTGGATGGACAAGACTAATAGTCAAGCTTTCAAATGAATTAAAGCTCTGTCTGGGTTTTTGATTAATTAATAAGCTGGAATGGAAGATTGCTGCCAATCCTCCGCCTCGGCCCGTGCTACGAGCGTTCTGGCAGTTAGTGTGACTCGGGGGTGTTGACTCATTTAAACTAACATATTCATCCTGCTGTAACCAGGTTTCTGTAAGGCAAAATAAATCAATATGTTGATCAATTATTATATCATTTACTAACAGGGACTTAGAAGAGAGAGATCTAATGTTTAATAGACCACATTTAACTGTTTTAGTCTGTGGTGCACTTGAAGGTGCTATACTATTTTTTCTTTTTGAATTTTTATGCTTAAATAGATTTTTGCTGGTTATTGGTAGTCTGGGAGCAGGCACCGTCTCTACGGGGATGGGGTAATGAGGGGATGGCAGGGGGAGAGAAGCTGCAGAGAGGTGTGTAAGACTACAACTCTGCTTCCTGGTCCCAACCCTGGATAGTCACGGTTTGGAGGATTTAAGAAAATTGGCCAGATTTGTAGAAATGAGAGCTGCTCCATCCAAAGTGGGATGGATGCCGTCTCTCCTAACAAGACCAGGTTTTCCCCAGAAGCTTTGCCAATTATCTATGAAGCCCACCTCATTTTTTGGACACCACTCAGACAGCCAGCAATTCAAGGAGAACATGCGGCTAAACATGTCACTCCCGGTCCGACTGGGGAGGGGCCCAGAGAAAACTACAGAGTCCAACATTGTTTTTGCAAAGTTACACACCGATTCAATGTTAATTTTAGTGACCTCCGATTGGCGTAACCGGGTGTCATTACTGCCGACGTGAATTACAATCTTACCAAATTTACGCTTAGCCTTAGCCAGCAGTTTCAAATTTCCTTCAATGTCGTCTGCTCTGGCCCCCGGTAGACAATTGACTATGGTTGCTGGTGTCGCTAACTTCACATTTCTCAAAACAAAGTCGCCAATAACCAGAGTTTGTTCCTCAGCGGGTGTGTCGTCGAGTGGGGAAAAACGGTTAGAAATGTGAACGGGTTGGCGGTGTACACGGGGCTTCTGTTTAGAACTACGCTTCCTCCTCACCGTCACAGTCACATTCAGACATGTTAGTCACATTCAGACACGTTTGTCACATTAAGACACGTCAGTCACATTCAGACATGTCAGTCACATTCAGACACATTAGTCACATTCAGACATGTTAGTCACATTCAGACACGTTTGTCACATTAAGACACGTCAGTCACATTCAGACACGTTAGTCACATTCAGACACGTCAGTCACATTCAGACATGTTAGACACATTCAGACACGTTTGTCACATTAAGACACGTCAGTCACATTCAGACACGTTAGTCACATTCAGACACGTCAATCACATTCAGACATGTTAGTCACATTCAGACATGTCAGTTAAAGTCAGACATGTCAGTCACATTCAGACATGTTAGTCACATTCAGAAACGTCAGTTAAAGTCAGTCACATTCAGACACGTCAGTCACATTCAGACATGTTTGTCACATTCAGACACGTTAGTCACATTCAGACATGTTAGTCACATTCAGACACTTCAGTCGCATTCAGACACGTTAGTCACATTAAGACTTGTCAATCACATTCAGACATGTTAGTCACATTCAGACACGTCAGTCACATTCAGGCATGTCAGTCACATTAAGACATGTCAATCACATTCAGACACGTCAGTCACATTCAGACATGTCAGTCACATTCAGACACATCAGTCACATTCAGACATGTCAATCACATTCAGACACGCCAGTCACATTCAGACACGTTAGTCACATTAAGACATGTCAATCACATTCAGACATGTTAGTCACATTAAGACATGTCAATCACATTCAGACATGTTGGTCACATTCAGACACGTCAGTTAAAGTCAGTCACAATCGGACACATCAATCACATTCAGACACCTCAGTCTCATTCAGACATGTTAGTCACATTCAGAAACGTCAGTTAAAGTCAGTCAAAATCAGACACATCAGTCACATTCAGACACGTCAGTCACATTCAGACATGTTAGTCACATTCAGACATGTCAGTCACATTCAGACACCTCAGTCTCATTCAGACATGTTAGTCACATTCAGAAACGTCAGTTAAAGTCAGTCAAAATCAGACACATCAGTCGCATTCAGACACGTCAGTCACATTCAGACATGTTAGTCACATTCAGACATGTTAGTCACATTCAGACATGTTTGTCACATTCAGACATGTTAGTCACATTCAGACACGTCAGTCACATTCAGACATGATTGTCACATTCAGACACGTCAGTCACATTCAGACATGATGGTCACATTCAGACACGTTTGTCACATTCAGACATGTCAGTCACATTAAGACACGTCAGTCACATTCAGACACGTTAGTCACATTCAGACACGTTAGTCACATTCAGACATGTTAGTCACATTCAGACACGTTTGTCACATTAGGACACGTCAGTCACATTCAGACACGTCAGTCACATTAAGACATGTCAATCACATTCAGACATGTTTATCACGTTCAGACACGTCAGTCACATTCAGACATGCCAGTCACATTCAGACGTCAGTCACATTCAGACACGTCAGTCACATTCAGACACGTTAGTCACATTAAGACATGTCAATCACATTCAGACATGTTAGTCACATTCAAACAAGTCAGTCACATTCAAACAAGTCAGTCACATTCAGACATGTCAATCACATTCAGACATGTTTGTCACATTCAGACACGTCAGTTAAAGTCAGTCACAATCAGACATGTTAGTCACATTAAGACACGTCAGTCACATTCAGACATGTTAGTCACATTCAGAAACGTCAGTTAAAGTCAGTCACAATCAGACACATCAGTCACATTCAGACACGTCAGTCACATTCAGACGCGTCAGTCACATTCAGACATGTTAGTCACATTCAGACATGTCAGTCGCATTCAGACATGTTAGTCACATTCAGACATGTTTGTCATATTCAGACATGTTAGTCACATTCAGACACGTCAGTCACATTCAGACATGATTGTCACATTCAGACATGTTAGTCACATTCAGACACGTTTGTCACATTAAGACACGTCAGTCACATTCAGAAACGTTAGTCACATTCAGAAACGTTTGTCACATTAAGACACGTTAGTCACATTCAGACACGTTAGTCACATTCAGATACGTTAGTCACATTCAGACACGTTAGTCACATTCAGACACGTTTGTCACATTAAGACACGTCAGTCACATTCAGAAACGTTAGTCACATTCAGAAACGTTTGTCACATTAAGACACGTTAGTCACATTCAGACACGTTAGTCACATTCAGACACGTTAGTCACATTCAATCAATCAGTTTTATTTATATAGCGCCAAATCACAACAAACAGTTGCCCCAAGGCGCTTTATATTGTAAGGCAAGGCCATACAATAATTACGGAAAAACCCCAACGGTCAAAACGACCCCCTGTGAGCAAGCACTTGGCGACAGTGGGAAGGAAAAACTCCCTTTTAACAGGAAGAAACCTCCAGCAGAACCAGGCTCAGGGAGAGGCAGTCTTCTGCTGGGACTGGTTGGGGCTGAGGGAGAGAACCAGGAAAAAGACATGCTGTGGAGGGGAGCAGAGATCAATCACTAATGATTAAATGCAGAGTGCTGCATACAGAGCAAAAAGAGAAAGAAACACTCAGTGCATCATGAGAACCCCCCAGCAGTCTAAGTCTATAGCAGCATAACTAAGGGATGGTTCAGGGTCACCTGATCCAACCCTAACTATAAGCTTTAGGAAAAAGGAATGTTTTAAGCCTAATCTTAAAAGTAGAGAGGGTGTCTGCCTCCCTGATCTGAATTGGGAGCTGGTTCCACAGGAGAGGAGCCTGAAAGCTGAAGGCTCTGCCTCCCATTCTACTCTTACAAACCCTAGGAACTACAAGTAAGCCTGCAGTCTGAGAGCGAAGCGCTCTATTGGGGTGATATGGTACTATGAGGTCCCTAAGATAAGAAGGGACCTGATTATTCAAAACCTTATAAGTAAGAAGAAGAATTTTAAATTCTATTCTAGAATTAACAGGAAGCCAATGAAGAGAGGCCAATATGGGTGAGATATGCTCTCTCCTTCTAGTCCCCGTCAGTACTCTAGCTGCAGCATTTTGAATTAACTGAAGGCTTTTCAGGGAACTTTTAGGACAACCTGTTGTGTGGGCCGCTGAAGAGGAGGTACTGCTGGCCCACCACCACGAGATGGCGCCCTGCTTGAAGTGCGGGCTTCAAGCACGAGAGGGCGTCGGAGCGACCAGGAGTGACAGCTGTCACTCATCATCCGTACCAGCTGTCACTCATCCACTACTCATCACCACCACCATAAAGGCCAGACTGCAACTCCACCTCCCCGCCGAGAAATCAGCTACCATTCAGGTAATATTCTCTGCTGTACTTAACACTGACTAATAGTCTTAACTTCTTTGCAGCCGTTTTCCTGTGGGTGTTGCCTTATCTGTGGGATTGGCGTTTGGTGTGATCAGCGACGGCTTCGCTTCACACCCCAACCAGATAAGTGGTTAGACAGGAGCTGCACGAGTGTGTGATTGGAGGTGGAGGTGCT